>NC_080162.1:43818301-44015801 GCF_950295315.1 Erinaceus europaeus
GAAATAACTGTTGCCAAATTGTGTGTGTGTGTGTGTGTATGTGTGTGTGTGTGTATGTGTTGTTTTGGCACACTAAATACACATAGACTCTGGCACTTTAAAGAGATAAATGGACATAGATTGACATATTATCACATTTAAATCACATTACAAAAAAAATTGAGAAATTTCACCCATGTATCAACAACTGTATTTACTGTAAACCATTATTATCCCCAATAAAAATTAATAAACCATGTGGGAACAAAGGTTGACAGAAAACCTCTTCATAGTTTGTTTTGATCTGTTTACCTTTCACTCTGTGCACATTTATCAATGGGAAAAAGGATGCTTTAGATTATCAAGAATGAGAGAAATTCTTTAGCAAAAATGTGTATCCTCTCAATTTAATTATTGCCAATTGTTAAGCTAGCAAATGCTGTTCATGTAATCAATTTTATCCCATCAAATAAGCATTTAGTGAATTATTTGCAACTATTTGTTTCCTGCTTGTTTAGACTGGGGAGTTCATCAGGGAAAACACTGTCCTCCTTGTCACTTCTGCATCATTAGTGTGAAGCAGAGTATCAGCCCACATTTGTTACATTAATGAACAAGTGAAGAACAAAAGGGTGGATTATATTTCTAGAATTTTGCTAGAGTCGAAGTGGGGTATATCTTACCGAAGGAAAGATGGAAGAAGGAACCCTAGGTTGGGCACACTGTGTGGCACGCAGTAGGTATCTGGTGAAGAAGCATGACTGATGAATAGTTTCTCAGCAGCACCAGAGTCAAAGACAGAGAACTGAGGCCCAGTGTGCTAGGTTCATTGTTCATTCATTCATTTAGTTTTATTATTTTTTAACTGTGTTTTATCAAATTTGGTTTCTATGGACAGATACACAGACTGACTTGGGAAAGCTGTCAATTTTGTAATAAAATATATGACTTCACTCCTCATACCTCAGGGCTTCTGCCAGCTTCATCCACCTTTCTGGTTCTTGCTTTCCAATGTGATTTGTTTCCAAGAGAGACACTGAATGCATACTTATTTTCCATTAATATGTTGGAAGCATAGTATATTTAGACCTTCTCCCGGTCTTTTATTTGTAGGAACAATATGTAGAAAGCAGCCGTGAACTTCTGGACACCATTCTGGGGCATGTTGATGCAAAAGGTCATCAAGCTCTCTAAGCTGTGGTGTCTTCCCTCTGGCTTGGTGAAGCAGACATGAAACAAGAAAACACATACATATATAGTGGAATTTCAGATAGTGATAGAAATGAGAAGGAAAGATTCTTCTTCTACTTCTTCTTCTTCTTCTTCTTCTTCTTCTTCTTCTTCTTCTTCTTCTTCTTCTTCTTCTTCTTCTCCTTCTCCTTACTTCTCCTTCTTCTCCTTCTCCTTACTTCTCCTTCTTCTCCTTCTCCTTCCTTCTCCTTCTTCTTCTTTATCAGAGCACAGCTCTGGCTTATAGCAGTGTGGGGTATTGAACCTGGGACTTGAAAGCCTCAAGCATGAAAGTCTCTTTCCTTACCATTATGCTATACCCCCACTCCAGAAGGAAAGATTCTTTAGGAGGATAGTGAGCAGAGAGTGATTACATAATACGGAGTGCCAGAGGATAAATAAGGTCGAACATAAGTGGAAAGAAAGACACAGAGTGTTCCTACAGCAAAGAAAGGTAAGAGTTCTGGGACAAAACACTATAAGTAAGAAGTTAAGAAAGGAGGAAATCAGAGGTCATTCTTAAGTTGATGGAGTTTAACTTTTAGTGTTTATTCCTCATTAATTCTTCTGAGTAGTTATATTTCCAAATTTACTCATAACACTTCAGATGCTGTTCTCTATAGCCAACCTCAATTATAAAACAGAAACTAGATGGAAAAAATTATTCGCCACTAGGTAGTAAATGTGGACCATCTTCAGAAATATTCTCCAAGTTTTACCTCTAGTCATCACTACTTAATCACAGTCATATTGGCTGTCATTTTTGTCTATCAGAAAGAACACAGTGTTTAGGTCTGCCCAAGCATTGGACTGCCAAGGAATCTCTCTTTCTCTATCCACTAGTAAATAAATAAATTAACTAGCTAACTAACTAAATAAATAAATAAATTTTTAAAATCCAGTCCTGGGCCTGGGCAGTGACTCCCCTGCTAGAGTCTATACTTTATCAGGCACGAAGACCCAGGTTCAAGTTCAGGAGCCCGTCTGCAGCAGGAAGCTCCACAAGCGGCAGAGCAGTGCTACAGGTGTCTCTCCTTTGCTCCCTTCCTTTGTCTCTTTCCCTCTCCATCTTTCTCTGTTTTTCTTTTTTCTTTTTTTTTTTCCTCCAGGGTTATTGCTGGGCTCGGTGCCTGCACCATGAATCCACCGCTCCTGGAGGCCATTTTTCCCCCTTTTTGTTGCCCTAGTTGTTGCAGCCTCGTTGCGGTTATTATTGCCATTGTTGACGTTGCTTTGTTGTTGGATAGGACAGAGAGAAATGGAGAGAGGAGGGGAAGACAGAGAGAGAGGGGAGAGAAAGATAGACACCTGCAGAACTGCTTCACCGCCCGTGAAGCGACTCCCCTGCAGGTGGGGAGCCGGGGGCTTGAACCGGGATCCTTACGCCAGTCCTTGCGCTTTGCGCCACGTGTGCTTAACCCACTGCGCCACCGCCCGACTCCCCTTTCTCTGTTTTTCACCTTCTATTAAAAAGGAAGGAAAAAAAAAGGGTGGGAGGGGGAGTGGTTACTGGGAATGCAGACACCAAGCCCTATGTGGCAGGAAAAAAAAAAATTCAACTACAATTCCTGAAAGTCACATAATTGGTCCTGCAAGGTAACTCCTCTTTCCTAATCAAATACAATTGAAGCAGAATGCAGGAGATAAACTTTGCTGACTACAGAGCTTCAGGCATGAATTTTTAGAACTCCGGAACTCACCTTTATTGCTTTCTTTATTCTGAAGCAGATCAGCCTGAACCAAACTCAGTAAGAACTGCCCTGCTGTGATCCCTGAGAAAAGCTCTATGTCACTTCATGCTTAAGCAAACTAATTTGTAAAGCTGAAATTAGCTGACAGTGATTGACCTCCCTAATTTCTTGGTGGTTTCTTGTGCTTTAAGATGTCTCCTTCAGAGTGTCCCACTTCAGACAAAGCAAACCATTCCTTCAGGAAACATGTGATCATTCTTAAGATTAGAACAAAGTTTGAATGAAGTAATATATTCTACCCATATGCAAAAGTGTAACAAAAGATGGAGTTTGAAATTGTGAATTTTTCCTGTTGATGTGCTAACGAGACAGATATATACAGTTCTAGCAACAGGCTCTACAGAGGATTTGAAGTCCCCCTCCCCACATCTCTACCTTTCATTGTAGTATCTCTGAAGTCAGAGAGGTAATTAATGGGGAAAAGTACTCAATGTCACATGAACCTCACCCAATCATTTCTAAAAGGGATCAGAATCTATAAATGACAACTTAGGCAACTATAAGATGCATCTGGTGAAATGTGTATTCTCTTTTCAGAAGGTGTTTCTATTATGGTTAGTGTGAACATCATGTGATATTACAGTTGCTAGGGTAACTTCATTTTTTTTTAAAGAGAACAACAGAGTAAATAAGCATGTAAATCGACTTTGGTGCTATGTAAATTCTAGTGAATCTGTTACTGTTACCTTGGCGATGAAAAAAAATGACATTTATCTTTTCTGGACCCTAGAATAATGTGGTCTGAACTTAAAATTGATAAGGTAGTTGTGTCAAAGTGCCGAAGCCTCTGTAAAGACATATGAGCAGTGCTGTTAAAGGCAGGTGTTTAACAGGAAGGGGGGCTTGCTCAGCATGATGGGTCACATAAAACTAGTGGACAGAGCATAGGAGAATCTTCCTCTATATCATTAGGTGTCTGTCTAATCTGAGCCATTACATAGCAATCTCACTGGGGGCGGGGGGTAACTAGCGTTTCTGGGGCAGTCAGAAACCTTGTTAACCACCTAGACAGGCTGTCCGCCAGATGTCCCTCATCTATGACTTGCCTGGATTCTTTGACAGTGCAATGCTTGAGGAGACCCGCAACACTTTGTGTTCTTTCTGGTAGAAAAAAAAATGACTGGCAATATGACTGTGATTAAGTAGTGATGACTAGAGGTAAGTCTTGGAGAATATTTCTGAAGATGGTCCACGTTTACTACCTAGTGGTGGATAATTCTTCCATCTAGTTTCTGTTTTATAATTGACGTTGGCTACCGAGAAAAGGATCTGAAGTGTTATGAGTAAATTTGGAAGTATAACAACTCAGAAGAATTAATGAGGAATAAACACTAAAAATCAAACTGTATTGGAGAAAGAAATCATTTTCTAATTAAAACAATAACAGGGGCCATCTGATGGAGTATGCATTTTATCATGCAAGACCAACAGAGTTCAAGTCCCTAGTCCCTACCTGCAGGGGAAATGCTTCATGTGTATTGCTATAGGTATCTCTCTTTCTCTCTATCTGCCTTTCAATCGCTGTCTCTCATCCTCTTTCGAAAAAGAAAAAAGAAAAATGGTCAGTAGGAATGGCAGAGTTGTGTGGACTGAGTCTCAGTAATAATCAATCAATATGTCAAAATCAATCAATCAATCAATAAGCAGGCAGGCATCAGCATTTGACCCAGGTTTGAGCCTGGCCTGAGTGTAACTAGCAAAAGTTTTGGTGCTATGATGTCTCTCCTTCTCTTCCTCTGTCTCTCTTTCTATACTTGAAATAGTAAGCTCAGAGTAGTGATGACTCATCGATAAAAAATAATTATTTATACCAATAAAGACACACACACACACACACACACACACACACACACCATAGAGATTGAGGATTGTGACGAAGATAAACAAAACAGAAAACTGTTGGACCAACTGCCAGGGTTTTCATATAAATGTACACTCTCATTATAAAAGTCTCTGCTCTCTGAAAAGCATACCGAAAGCACAGCTTGTGCTTTTTAATGAATGAACGCTTTAAATTGTTATGCAAGGTACCTGAGAGAACTTATGATCTGTAAATGATTAGTTCAAAGACTCTGTGTGATAGGAATTCCTGGAGGAAGAAATAGAAAAAGGGCGTGACTTGAAAAATCCAAATTTCCATCAGATTCTGCATATGTCACTTGGTGCCTAGATACTATGACTATTCAGATGTATCCAAAATATTAGAAAGGGAAATAGTCATCCTATAAAGTGAGGCTGATGACCTAGTGGTGAGTATCACCTTAATGGGACTAGAGGATTTAATCAACCCTCATAAAATATGATTGCATTTCCTTCATTTCAAAAACCACCATTTTAATTCTCACATGCAATTGAGATGCAATTTGAAACTGGTGTATACATTTCATATAGTAGGACTTTCTTTATCTTGTACCCTCCCTCCACAAAGATTTGGCCAAGTCTCTGTACAGCTTACACTGAATTGCATCTTAAAAGTGAGGACACTACAAACAGGAGGCATCAGGATTTCAAAGGAAGAATAATATGATGACAGGGGTGGTAATGTCTTCTGTAATTAGCCCTATGGTTCCTTCTGCATCTTTAAGTGACAGGCAGAGAAATCGACAGCTAATTCCAGATCCATCAAGGGCTATATTGCCTGCCTATTGAAATGATGGTTTTAGAGAGCAAGCTGGAAATGAATGCACGAGCATCCTCAGGAGGTTCTGAGTGTCACAGCAGAAGTCAGTGTGGCATTGCTGTCTACAACATCGGAGAGATGATAGGGCCCTTCTAGAAAGGGAACAGCAGGGTAGCACAGAAATGGAAAGTAAAAGAGGTTAATTTATGGAAATTATCCAGGTCATGTTACCAGTAGGACATTTCAAGCAGAGATTCAAGTAATGTGGAAATGTAGAATCTGACTTTCAATAGGTCACAAAACAGTGATAGTTATCAGAAGTCAGGCAACTTCCGTAACAAAAACTAACATTGCCAGAGTGAAAAACATGCACTAGGCACCCTTCAAAAACTCAAAAAACAATGGGCAGGTCTTGTGACACCCATTTTACAGATGGCGGAATACTAATAGAGGCTCAGTGACCCATCACCAAATTAATAGTGGGCAGGAGACTCAGTTTTTAATATTGGGCAGGACTAGGAGAGTAATACCTGGTGGCCACAATATTTAGGAGACTATAAAACTATATTTATAAAGTGGAAATATTGACAAGACCATAGGATAAGAGGGGTACATTTCCACACCATTCCCACTCCCAGAACTCCAAATCCCACCCCCCCTCCCTTGGTAGTTTTCCTGTTCTTTATCTTTCTGGGAGTATGGACCCAGGATCATTATGGGGTGCAGAAAGTAACTATTTTCTTTTAAAATTAGATGAAAAAGGGCTGAGGAGATAGCATAGTGGTTATGCAAAGAACCCAGGTTAAATCCCCAGTAACAGTGTAAGCCAGCAGTGCTCTGGCAAAAAAAAAAAAAAAAGAAAGAAAAGAAAGAAAGAAAAAGGAAAACAACTTCTCTAGGTAAAGTTAGAAGAAAAAATTCAAGGGCACAGGATCTGGGTGATGCTGTACCCATCAAGGATTTAGATTTACTGAAAAATGAATAAAATTACAGATTTGTAAAAAAAAAAAAAGAAAAAAATCAAGTTTGAGATAGAATAATGTGTTTAAATATACTAAATTACGTCCATATCAATGTAATTATAAAATCTAGTCTGCTTTTATTTTTGTTAATGGGAAAGGGGTCCCAAAGATGCTGTGAGTCCATGGAAGTTACAATGAAGCCTCAAGGAATATGAAATAGTCTACAATAAAATTATATAACTATAATGAAACTCAAGTGCAAGCCTTTCATTCTCAATGTGTGGTCCAAGGACCAGAAACACTTACATACATGGAGCCCCTAGAAATGTAGACTCTCAGGCAATATCCCCAGCTGCTGTATCAGAACCTTAAGTTCAATGAGATACACGGTTGATTCCTATGCACATGAAAATTTAAGATGCTCTCAGCTAACCATATAACCAAAGGTTTATACTAAATTTTCTACTTTACATTTTGACCAACAGTGGAATCTGAAGCCATGCTCAATGACCACAAAGCTACACCTGTAATTACTTCAGGTTTTCCTTGTCACCCTGTAAGGCAGATAGGCTTACACAAATGCATAAAGTAAGGTATTTCCAAATATAGGTATAGCTTTGAAATAACAATGTTATAAAACCATGAATATTCAGTTACCTTAAATGAAACTGTGAAATCATCTGGGTATTTTGCACTGATAGAAGTCACAGATGAAAGTGATCAATGCCCTAGGAAAGGTGCATAGGTTGGAAGGGAGTGCTCCCTCAGGCTTAAGTCTCTTTTGGATTTTCTTATAACAATGCCAGTTAGAAGGGTGTTGGGGACCTGTTTTCAGGCTTCCTGCCCTAGGGAACGGTGGAGGGGCATAACAGTTTCTGAACCCAGAAGCCACCTTTTTCCTAAACATCTCCTGGTCAGTCTCTGATACCTGATACAAGTATACAATGTGTTTATGTAACCAGGAACAATGTCAATACGGGGGTGTTTTTTGTGGTCTTTTAGGGAAATACTAATGGTGGTGGGCAGGTAGAGAGGAAAGTCTGGAAAACAGAATGTGAGCTCATCTTAAGGGGGTACTAATCAGGGTAAATAACCTTCCTGTTGTGAATGAATGAAAGAAGCATTTCCACGAGGAACATCATCATAAGACCTCCTGTAGGCCTCACCAGGACTTTGCTCTCATTGCAGAGCAGCAATGATATGGACTGCCCCACTCTGTGAAGGGAAGCTGGGTCACCCTGCTCTGCCACTTGAGGAAAACTGGTCCTGAAATTAGTGCAGCCTAGAATGTTCCCAGCTGTGACCATGGGCTGTGAGCTACCTGCCTTCCTACCAACTACATATCCATTTATTAGCCCTTTCAGTACATTGCTTTTTCACTTTATAATAAGTTTAGAGGCATGATTCAACTCAGAGCAATTTTATTATTGCTATTATTATTTATTATCTTAAAATCTACCTAGCACTCTATCATTTGGCTGTGCCTTAAATTAGTTGACTAATCTTCTACTGACAACACTTCAGTGATTTTACATTGTCCTTTTATTTTGTTAAAGCTGTTTACTTTTGTTCATAATCATTTACTTTTTTTAAAATTTCAAGTAGACGGTGGGCTTCTTGAAAGTAATTGCCTACTTAATAGCAGACGTACGGCTGTGGCTTATATTTCTGTATGCTGGGTACTATGTTCATGGTTCTGGATACATTGGATCATCAAGTTTTTATCTTAGCAAAGGAGACGGACACAGTTAGTTATGACTAGATTGTACAGAAGAGGAAGCTGAGGCTAACAGGATAGTAACTCCTCCAAGGTTACACAGATGCTAAGTGGATCCAAATGTTTAGAGTTTGAGTAGAGTCTGTGCTCTCTACTTCTCTCTCAGTTTGACTTGGTGTAACTGCCTTGGGTGGAATTGTCAGATCCTGACTACACCTCTTTCTCACTTTTAAGTCTTAGCAAATTAACAGAAAGCACTGAGCCTCAGTTTCCCTCTATGTTGAATAGAAATCATGATCTTACTCACCTCCTAGAATTGCAATGATTTGACAGCATAAGCTAGAGACACTCAGAAGAGGCATAAATTCTACAAATTATTTAAACAGAGACTCCAGAGTAAAGATTTCATTGATATCTACTAAGCATACTAGAAATAAAATGTTTTCTTTCCTATCTTATTTCTTCCTCAATTATTCAGTTATTCCCCAAAGCTATACTTTGCTGGAAAGTAGATTTTTAAAATGTTGATTGAGTAGGATTTCCTTTAGTTATGTTTTAGATATTTCAAACTTACAAAATAGCCAGAACTCGAATATAATAGGCAATTTAAAGTAAAAGAGCTAAAGATAGGCTTGGCACAGTGGAGGGGGAAAAACAAAAGAAAATTTCTCAAAAGGACCCTTTTAATTGATTGAATAAAGAATATACTTGAAACTGAACTGAGAGAGGCACATTCATTTCGTTTTCAGACTTAAGCTTAAATCACTAAAAATAATTCTTTATTTCTAAAATGTTCTCTTATTCCTACCAAGGTAGACAGAAAATTGATAGACCTGAGCAGGTAAACTGAGATATGCTTACAGCAATCATTTCCCCTCTTGAAAGTATAATGGTTTTTTAAGCTTCATATCTTTGTAGTTTATTTTTATTCCACCTTATTTATTCCTATGAGGCACAATGACTTATTAATCTAAATATAAATTTCTTCCTTAGATTGCAATTTTCATCTAGAGGGAACACACTTTTCATATTAATGATCTGTATCATTTGTAGTAGCAATACCTTTCTCTCTTTGTTTAAAAAAATGATGATGATAGTAATAAAAAAAAGTACAGACTTTCCATATCAAAGTCTATCAGGAAATAAATGAGGAAAAATATATTTTTTTGCGATAGTTTGGTCTGAGACAAAAAGTCAACAAAATTATTTTTTATTGCGTATAGAATATATAGCTCACACATATAGCTCAGAATCAATTAATTCAAAGTAATAATTTATACAAATACCCTCACAAAAATTTTAAAGGATATTAAACACCCTGTTTTATAAACATAACACTTAATTTAGGGAAAAAAACATTTAGAAGGTAATGCATTTAGGATAAGTGCACAACACATGAAAATAATAAATGAAATTTTTCCAGTTTAGAAAATGAATGTAATTAATTAACATTTAAATTACATTTTTAATTGCAATCATGCTCTCCCAGGGGACTCATAAGGGACCATAATTGCAATTAAAAGCATGTGGATTAGATAATAAAACAATGCACACTGTCTGAAATGTGCGATTTAAAATGGAAAACAGACATTGTTATCGGCACATCTAACTTAATTGTAGCCATAAAGCAAATGTGCTGTACAAAATAAAATTCACATACGGGAACATTTAATTCTGGAGTCTCTTAAAGGGGACACGCTTGAGAGCACATTTTATGACAGGTTCTGTTGGAAACAGCCCTTTAAGGCTTTCGGATCTAGGGCTGGTGCCTTAATGTTTTTGCATTAATAAAAGCAAAGCTGAATGTTCCTATTAAAACACACAGATACATTTAAGTAAGAGATGAAACTCAATGTCTAAATTTAAGCTGCAGTGCATAATTCTATTAGCTGGACAGACAAGAAGGCCACGTAATTTGGAAACTACATTTTTTTAACCTTTCTTTTTTTATTGTCTTCCCTGCCTTTGAGAATTATCATGAGAAATATTGAGATTTGAGACTGGAAAAAGAAAATTCAGAACTGTATATTGAGCAAGGTTAAAGGCAAATCAAGACCACCCCTGCATACCTTATACTCTACACCTTGAAAAAAGCCAAATGAAGACTTCTTTAGTATACGAAGGTCTCTTCTTTTATTAGTATGAACCTCACCACTATTTGACCAGAAATCTGTTAAATGCCACATGTACATATGAGTGCTTTTCAATTTGCAGTAAATACATTTGGCAATGTCTAGAGACATTTTCTGACTGTCACAACTTGAGGGGGTCAGGGATGTGACTAACAATTCTATATTGCATAGGAAGTCCCCCTCTGTGGAAAATTCTAGCTCAATAATGTCAGTACTGACAAACTCTGATGTATATGTATATGTACAGAAAAAGAGAATAGGAACAGGGAAGAGAGAGAGGCATACGAAAAGTTGGTTCATCTTCACTAAAGTTGGTTCACTTTTCCCACTGTGTGACTACAATATTGTGCAAATTTACTGGATTGATTACACTATGTCTCAATTTAAATACAAGAAGATGCCAAGATAGCTTCATAAACAGCAATCAACTTTTTGTATAGAATATGAGGTAATACAAAACCATAAGAGGAGATGACCAGATATCTTTCAGAATCACTATTTTTTGCAAGGCTCAGTTTTCACGCTTGTCTTACAAACTGTAGTTACAGTACTCTTGCTTATCTATGACAGTATGAAGATTAGAAGAAAATAGGGCATATATATGTGAAGATACACACAGACACACACACACACATATATATATGCTTACTGAGCCTATGTAAGCCTATAGATCTAGGCTTATTTACTGTTCAGTGGCTATAATCACAAATGTAAGTACTTTTATATCAGTATAATATAAAAAAAAAGAAATGTACTATGTATATTTAACAATAAAAATGTACAAATAAGTAGATGATATTCATATTTATATGAAAATAGACACCATTCTCAAAACTTTTGGACAACACAGAGAACTGATATAAACTAATTTCTGTTTAAGAGGAGGAGGGACATTGGTGCTCATTTTGTTAATACATAGATGTGTGCACAGTTCATTTACTATGTGTTGGGAATATTGTTAGCTTTAAGAATGTTAATAAAAAGAGAGCGAGGGTAAAATAAGGTTTTGTGTAGACAATAAAACACTTGGACTTGATTCCAAGCCAATGGGAAACCATTGGGAGATTTAGGCAAAAGATTAAAACCATCAGATTTGCACTTCATCAGAAGTTCTTATGTAATGTGAAACATTAGTAAAGGAAATGTGGCCTATTGTGGACCTAACAGTCCAGCTAGGACTTGGAAACTTTACCAGACATCCAAAGGAGAGTTAAAACCATAAAAGTATGGGTTAAAGTACAGGCTTTTTTTTTTTTTTTTAGAAAGTCTCAGAAATAAGTCAATCGTCAATTTGCTATTTTACTAGAGAACCATAGAAATGAAGTTATAAATCTATTTAAGTCTGAGACCAATGAGTCACAAATGCCTCTTCATTCTATTTGATTGAGGCAAGTAAAAAAAAAAATAGTTGATTCTTAAAATCTACTCATAGATTTAAAATCAGAAAGAATGAATGGTGAGGTGGGGATCCTCATAATTGTGATGCTAAGAATTTTTACAGAACACTGTTAAAATAAACAGTGTTTATTTGTAATTCTGACCATTAGAAATTACAAATAAATAAGAATAGGATTTTCATTAGCATTAAATAAGCTAAAGCTTAATGGGTTGCTTTGGATCGACCTTCCCGTGGTGCATCCCGTGAGTACCCATTCATTGGGGAAACTGAGGATCCTTCCTAGCCGACTGAATCCACATGGATCCCAGTCACTTTCAAAGCCATTAACTGGCTACGGAAGAAGGGCAAATGCTAGAAGAAGAAAAGCTAAAGCCTGATATTGGGGATTGTGGTCGTGGTAGTGTTGTACTTGCTAAATTCCATTTCATGTTCTTCTTACTGCAGAATGATTAATTCCCAAGTCTCCATTATTTTGACTGGAACATGACTGAGATTCTAACCAATGAGATCTGGAACAAAATGATGCAACACATTTCCAAGACTTGGCCACACCTTCAGTTTTTTTTTCTTTTTTAAGAGCCAATCAGATGTTCTTAAAGGTATAGACATAATATAAGGAAACTCATGCTTGAAATACCACTTGGAGGGGACTGGCATCAAACACATTGCATGCATGAAAAAAATAAACATTGGCTACATCAGACCACTGAGATGTCAGGGTTATTTGCTAGTATAACTTGTACTAAATTACTTCAGCTATTTCAGAAAGACAGAAAAATAAAAGCATCATTCAGAGTATGTCATGAAATTGGCATAAATTCAATCAGTTTTTTAATGTCAGTATAATTGTTTCCAAGGCATCTTCAAATAACCATATGTGCTGTTCTTAAGCAAAGGTATACTTGAAGAATGTATTTTTACCAAGAATAGTTCCATTCTCATTAAGTCAGATTATTTGAATTTGTCAGTGATTCTTAAGTAGTAGAATAGGAAGTGACTCTGTCCCTTGGTGATGTTTGGCAATGTCTGGAGACATTTTTAGCTGTTATGACTTGGGTAATGGGGTGCTACTGGCATCTAAAAGAGAAAGGTTAAATATTCTACAATGCACAGACTATTTCCCAGAGCAAAGAAATATTCAGTTCCAAATGTCAATATTATCAAGACTGAGAAACTATAGTATAATTCAAATGCTTGATCTTGGAATGTTGTCTTAGCTTGCCTGGCTTTCTTGTTTTAGGTTCCAAAAGGCAATAAATATTTGGTGCCAGATTTGTGGACAAACCAGTGGATTACCCATTCCCATCAGGGTGACTGTTCAGCCACTCTGCTAGATTATGGCACTTGGTTTGACAGAAAGACAAACAAATGTTCCAGAGACATTTTATCACTTGGTCATGAAGAAACTGCTTGAAGGATTCAGTCATTCACACATTCAACTTTGTCTCCTTTGCTTAAAACTTGGTGCTGCTGTCACAAAACCTGGCAAAGGTCACACTTATAACCTCATAATGTTACAACACCCATTTCACCCTTTTGAGAGGTGTAACACTCTATCAAGTGTGAACATGTATTGATAGAATGTTACAAAGCTCTCTGACAATTCTTTTGTTCTTCCCACTTATGCATACTTTCCACAGAGAAGGGCTTTAGATTGCAGTGTCTAAGGGGTTGTTTATGAATTAAAATGCCACCCAGTTGATAATTTGAGAATTTTCAAGAAGTTATTAAACACACCACTGCTACTATTACTACTACTATTCCCCTTACTACCACCATCACCACTACCACCACTCCTACTCCCTAATTCTTTCTGTCACAACATCTAATCTCAAAGCCTAAGAATTTCTTTAGTCTGACAATAGACAGTGAGCTTTGATGTTAAACAAATTTCCCTACCTGCCAGTTTGTTTTTTTTTTTTTTTTTACTTCAGGAAAGTTATTAAACTTATAACTTATGTATATAAGTAAGTTTTCATACCTGTATGGAGAAAGCAATGTCATCTTTGTATATTTCATGTGAAGATGAGCAGTGCTGGGCACAGTAAATTTGAAGCATATATTTAGTGACAGATGATTGAAAACTGTTCTCCATAGGGTACACTCACTATACTCCCTTCACCATCTTTCTGCCCTCGAAAGAACAAATCCAGCTCATTCTTATCTCAGGACCTTTGGGTTTGATGGAAGTTCCCTCTGGTAGAATGTTCTTTCTTCCTTCTCCAAATTTGTTGTTTGACTGGCTGACCCTTTCTCAGCATTCTAGTATTAGCTTACATATAACTACTATGGGTAATAAGAAACAATACACATGCTTTATTTTGTAAATTATTATCCCTCCAGAAATATGTTTGGGGTTTCCCATTCCCTTTTGTAGTCAATCACTGTTACATTATTATGTTTTCTTTCTTAAGCAGTCTTACTTTACTTAGAATTATCATATTCACACATTTATTTATTTGACTATTGCTAGGCCTTCCTCACAATGTAGTCGTACCAGGGCAGGGGTGTATGTCTCATTTCATGAATGCAGATACTATATTTAGAATGTTTCACATGTAGTTGATTTTCAATGATAATTTCTTGAATAAAGTTAACTAAAGTTAAGTTGATTACCATAGTGTATTGAGACTGTCCCCATACCTCTTTCAACAGCAAAAACAAGTGCAGAGGCCACTGGGATAGACTTAAACTCTTGGCAATATCCTTAAAGGGCAGTTAATTCTGATGTCTATTTCCCTCCACTAGAGACAAAACCTCACTTTGCATTAATTTATCATGAGTTGTTAAAGGCAGTAAAGGTCCTCAAATTTAGGAATGGGATAACTAAACCCATACCGCTATTCAAAAACTAGAATGCTTATGACTTGTGTCCACTTCTGAGTCAGATTGCAGAGTATTAAGAAGGTTCTGTGGGCCAATCAAAGGGAGACTCCATTATTATGTGCCTCTGCAGGTGTTTGCAGTCACATTTATTTGTGAACTTGCATGTGAATACACATGGGCAGTCAAGGGTATCTTTTAGGACTACCTAATTAGGGTTCAAATTGAACCATCAGGCAACTCCACTTTGCCACTATGGCACTTGCCCCATGAAATGGTTCTGAGATACAAAATACACCTTAACTAGGCAGCCTCCATTCTTGCTGATCCCATTAGTTGCCCAATTGGGCAAGACGAGTTTTAATTGCATGCCAGAGCTTTATTTTTCCTCCCCGGGCAAACAGTTAACCACAGTAGTATACCAATGACACACTATAAGTTGGTCAGCATTGACAAGTGAAAGAGACATGTTTGGAGAGAACTGAGGTCCTTGTCATTTTTTTTTTTTTTTTTAGCATACCCCTCACTTCATCACCTGCAACTACCAGAGAGAAAAATTTTAAACACTACCACAATAATGTGAATAGGTGTTAATAATCACTGCCTGACTTTATATGGAATGTAGATTGAGCCTTGTAGAACAAGGCTCAAAAATAAACATTTGTAGTTTATTAGTCAGTAATGTCACATACCAGCTGTTTCTTTAGTTTCCTCCTCTGTCCAACAGGCTATATTAATGATTTGACAGGTCTTCTTTTTAATATTATGAAGACTGGATGAAAATGAAATGTTGTAGGTAAAGTCTTATGCTCAAATTCTGACATCCATTGTGTACAATGTATTAACTCTTTAAAGAATGAATCACTTAATTTTATTTAAAAAAATTTTTTAATCTTTTACTTTATTTATAAATAAGAGGGTAGAGGGAAATACAGAGGGAGAGAGGCAGAGTAACACCTGCAGCCTTGCTTCACTATTTGTGAAGCTTTCCCCTTGCAGGTAGGGACCAGGGGATTTGAACCTGGGTCCTTGTGTTCGGTAATGTGAGCACTTAACTAGATGTGCCACTGCCTGGCCCCGTTAATTAATTTTATTTATTAGGGGACTAATGGTTTATAGTCGACAGTAAAGTACAGTACAGAGGTAAGATTTCTCAATTTTTGACATAAAACTCTCCTCCTTTTCCCCCACCTACCTCCTCTACCATCATATTCCAGGACCTGAACACTCCCTCTTACCCCAGAGTCCTTTACTTTGGTGCAATACACCAAATCCAGTCCAAGTTCTGCTTTGTGTTTTCCTTTCTGCTCTTATTAAGCATTACTTTTAATATAACTTCTAGTCATACAATTGTGTATCCATTCACACATTGTTTCATACATAGATCCATCAATCCATTCATCCAAACACTAACCCATCCATCCCCTCTTGTCCATCTGATTATCCATCTACCCATCAATCCTTACATCCATTATCTATCATTTATCATCCACCTTTGCATCTATTCCAGAGACAGCATAGTGGTTATACAAACAGACTCTCATGCCTGAGGCTCCTAAATCCCAGGTTCAATCCCCTGCCCCACCAAAAACCAGAGCTGAACAGTGCTCTGGTGTTTCTCTCTCTGTGTGTTTCTCTCTGCATCTCTCAGAAATAAATAAATAAATAAATAAATAAGAGAATAGGTGATTTCATATCCATTAATCAAGGACTCTTGCATTTCAAACACCAGCGATGTTACATGACCATAGCCCAGACTTTCTATGGCAGGCAAACATGTTTATTTTACCAAAGGCTGTATTAACTAAATGCCATCCCTA
Source organism: Erinaceus europaeus (assembly GCF_950295315.1). Taxonomy (NCBI): domain Eukaryota; kingdom Metazoa; phylum Chordata; class Mammalia; order Eulipotyphla; family Erinaceidae; genus Erinaceus; species Erinaceus europaeus. The sequence goes on from NC_080162.1 coordinate 43,834,735, forward strand.
TATATATAAAACTATATTTAAGGTAATGAAAAGGAAGAAGGAACATTACTGGGTAGGAGAAAGATTAAATTTCTCAAATTTCAACTACTTCTTTCTAAAAGACATGAAATTCTTCATTTAACACTTTAAATTATGCAGTAGGGTATTACTATTATTAATCTCCAAGTGTCTATTTATATTTAAGTAAAGTGAAAACTTCAGTTTTTAAACTACACTTCAAGTTTTCAGTAGTCATAGGTGGCCTGAGATACTAGAGTAGATGGTGGAAGTAAAGAACACTTCTGTGATCAGGAAGAATTTTCCTAGGGGGCCAGGCAGTGGCACATCTGGATAAGCGCACATAGTACTGTGCATGGACCTTGTAAGGAATGGAGTTTGAGCCCCTGCTCCCCATATTCATGAAGAAGTTTCACAAGCAGTGAAGCATGTCTGCAGGTCTCTCTCTCTCTCTCTCTCTTTTCTCCCTCTCCCCTCTCAATCTCTCTGCACTTTGACATAAATGATGGGGGGGGGATAGGAAAAAATGGCTGCTAGAAGTGGATTCCTAATGCCAGCACTAAGCCACAACAATAACCCCGGAGGCAAAAAATAAAAATAAAAAAATGAGAAAGAAAGAAAAAGAAAAGAAAGTTCTCCTAAATAGGAGTGAGAAAAGTATTTTGTATTTTAATACTTTTGTGAGTTTTCCTTTAGGAGAATAATTTACTCTGGAAATTGTCTATTCTTTTAAATATTTGTGAAACAATAAAATGAGTCACCTGCCTTATTAGCAATAAGCATCAAGTGAAAGACAAAGGAGAGATGCAATAGAAATATTTATGCATCATTCTTGTAGTGTATTTGGTTACTCCAATCCAGATACAATTGTATTCTGGTGAGAAACAACTATTTTTACCAACTCATCCAAGAATTCAAACTGTTTCTTAATGCTAAAGCTACTACCAACATATTTTTTTCCTTTTTCATTATAATTTAAGAGTCTTACAAAATTATGAAATTTCAGGGATATATTTTCACACACATGCAAAAGTCACTACTCCCTCCACAAAGGTTCTGTATTCACACAATCTGATAGTCACCATAGTTCTAACAAAGTCCAAGAGATTCTTTTAAAAAGACTGTTGGGTAGTATGCCAGCTCCTCTGGCTTCTGTCTCTAATCTTGCTTAACTAAGCACAGGCATGCCTGTATGGCATTGGTTTGATCCCACTCAAAGCTGCGGTCTATTTACATAAATCACTAAGCACCACCCTCCCTCCAGGGCATTGGTGGTTTTGTGGTAGAATTCTCGTCTGCTCTGCCCCCTCTCCTTGTCACACCCTGATTTTCCACCACTCTCTTTTCGCTCCACCCTCTCTATGTCACATCCTGTTTCCACCCTATTTGGCGAGTATAAATACAGCTGCTCTTCTGATTAAACACACTTGGAAATTGCTTTCTGGCTCCGAGAGTTCCAGAGTGTATCTCCTGCGAAGTTAGTACCCTCTCCCACGCAGCAGCCTAGATCGGCTCCAGTTGAGTTCTCTCCAACCCAGAGAGCACTTGCTCGGGAAGAAGCACCCTCAGGCTATCCCGGCAAAAGACTATAATAGCTAAAATCACAGAAGACACTTTACATTAAAAGATGCTCACTATAGGGAGTTGGGTGGTAGCGCAGTGGGTTAAGCGCACATGGTACCAAGTGCAAGGATGGGGGTAAGGATCCTGGTTCGAGGCCCTGGCTCCCCACCTGCAGAGGAGTTGCTTCACAGGAGGTGAACCAGGTCCACAGATGTCTATCTTTCTCTCCCCCTCTCTGTCTTCCCCTCCTCTCTCCATTTCTCTCTGTCCCATCCAACAACGACGACATCAATAACAACAACAACAATAAGAAACAACAAGGGCAACAAAAAGGGAAAAATAAATAAATATAAAAAATTTAAAAAAGATGTTCACTATAGTGGCATTTATAATAGCAGAAAGACAGGGACAAAGTAAATGTCCTATGAAAGAGGAATGATTGACTATATGAACAATTAAACATATATATTAACATTGTTGCATAAACATGATTACATTAAACAGAATGTAACCACTTGGTAAGATACTTAAAACAGAAATACATGGAAAAATAATCATAGTATAAAATTTTACTATTTGTTGCTATGAAATAAATCACCCTGTAATTTGGTAATAACTACAAACTTTTGTCATTTTACAATTCCATGGTATGGCAATCTGGATGTGGCTTAGTCATACAAGTCTGGCTCAGGGTCTTTCCCAAGTTTGGAGTCAAGTTGTTGCCTGGCTATAGTCTTCTCAAGACTGGGACTGACAAACAGGCTTCTAAATTCACTCTTCTGGTTTTTCCAAGGGCTTATTAGAAAACCTTCAGGGTACCACCTGCAATTCCATAGCTACAAGATTCTCCACAGAATTATTCACAATAGTGCACCTGGCTTCCACTAGTCTGAATAAACCAGAGAGGAAAAGAGAAAGGAGGACTGGAGAGGATGTGCTCATCCAAGATAGAAGACAGATCTCTATGTAGACTCACTTGGAAGTGATCTCTCAACATTCCAAGAATGTTCTGTTCATTTGAGTTGAACCAGTAAATCTATCTACTACCAAGGGAAGATGACCAATAAAAACAGAGATCATCAAAACACCTTGGGAATGAATATGACAAAAATAATAAATATGAAGTCACCAGTTGAAACAATGAAATATTTGACTACAAGATTTAACAAGGGCTGAGTGAAGCAGCCAGAGAGTGAACCTTCTCCACATCTATTTACTTATAGTCAGACTATGGAGTAATCTCCTCTCTCTACATAACCTTACTTTTTCTTTTTACCACTGAGGCTTCACCACTTCATGCTGACTCTTTCAGACATAGAAAAAGACAGAGACAGAAGACAATACAGAGAGAGGAGGGCTTCACAGGAGGCTCCAGTGAAGTAGGGATGAGGCTCAAACTTTCACCACTCCAGACTACATCTTCTTCTTCTTTTTTAATTCATTCATATATATCAGGCAAGCAAACATCTAGTTCACTGCACTAGAGCCTCACCTGTGAAGCCATAATAACTCTCATGTGGTGCTAAGGCTTGAAATTAGGATACACACATGTAAGGCAGGCACCTTGCCTGGTGAGATATCTCTCTGGTCTTTCCAATACAGTTTTTTTTCACTATTTTTTAGTAATAAGCTTGTCTTCCCCCTTCCCATAGTGTTTACATTAGAAACACCTAGTAAGAGGCTATGGTAGCACAGTGGGTTAAGCACACGTGGTACAAAGCACAAGGATCCTGGTTCAAGCCTCTTGCTCCCCATCTGCAGTGGGGTCGCTTCATGGGAGGTGAAGCAAGTCTGCAGGTGTCTCTCTTTCTCTCCCCCTCTATATCTTCCCCTCCTCTCAATTTTTCTCTGTCCTATCCAACAACAATAGCAACAGCAACATTAAAAATAATAACAACAAGGGCAACAAAAATGGGAAAAATGGCTTCCAAAAGCAGTGGATTTGGAGTGCAGGCACCAATCCCCAGTGATAAAAACAAGAAAAGAAACACCTAGTAAGTGCTATCTGATAAAAGAAACTAGTGAGATAACAACTTATGATGATAATTTAAAATGCACTTCCAACTTAGTGATAAACTTTCTATATTATTATTTTATTACAAATGCAATCAGCCTGCATCAGTGTCATTAACAGGATATGCTAGGTAAGATTTATAGAATCTAAGTCTGTACTTCCCAATTCTCTTATTCCCATGCCTCAGCCCCTCCTTTCCATGTACCTTTCTGCCAAATTTCCAGAGTGCCCTATTTTTTAACATCTCTGAGAGCCCTGCAGTTAAGTTCCAAGCTGACACTGGCAAGGAGGGTAACTCATGCTTACCACTTGATGTAAGTTTTTGATGACTGAAACCTGATTCTATCGATCGATCCTCAGTGACTGATCTCATCTCCTTACCATCAGAGAAAATGAAGCAGAGTTACCAGGAAAGATAAGAAAGAGGAGGAGGAGATTAAGTCACATCTTAATAAAGAAGAATAAGCTGTTCTTTGATCCTTGGTCCAAAGAACACTTCTGATTCTCACAAATGGGTGGCTAAAGCCCAAATATATCTGAAGTCATCCCTCTCTTTTTCCCCAGCCAGATTTTTTCTGACCTGGCTGTCTGTGTAGTTCTTCAGAGAAAGCTAAGGGTTTGTTATATTTTTCCTTCAGTTATGACTTTGAGGCAAATCTCTTTTATTTATGAAAACAATGAGGCAGAAATTAACAGTGCCATCAACAAGAATTCTCTTGAAATCATTAAAAATAAACATAATAAACAACAGTATCAAGATTTTCATTTATGGAGTGCTTTGAGTCAGGAGCTGGAGAGAGACAAAACGGATTGAGGCCTGGCTTTGGCATGAACTCACTCTCTGACCCTGCATGAGCCAAATTACCTCCTTAAGTTTCAGTTTTCTCATCTGAGAAATGATAACCATTCCACCTATTCATTGAATTGTGGCCATGCCTAAAGAAGATGATCCAAGGTTAGTAGACAGTACTGGACTCACAATCAGTTGCCTATAAAATCTAATCTTTCACTAGATGCAACAAACATTGTCAAGAGTATGAGGAAAGAAAGCTTATGATGAGACCTGTTGGTGGGAATTTGGTGCCTATATCTGTGGAAAACAATGTGGAGTTTCTTTAAGAAACTCGAAATGAGAAGACTTACCACAAACAATCAGTACTACTAGGCATTTTTTCCCAAACCATATGAAAATACTAATTTGAGAGAATATTTGCACCCCTATATTCACAGAAGCATTATTCATAATAGTATAACTCATGGAAACAACTAAGTGATAAAAGTCCTTCTATGCATGACTGGATAAAGAAAATGTGGCATATAGAACAATGATACAACTCAACATTAGAACACAGGACTTGCTTGCATGAGGTTCCATTATCATGAATTGATGCTAATATTCTATTTATGATATTGCTCTAGAACTTGTTTTAAGAAAAGCTGCAGTAAAGGAAAAGCAATTAATTTATATTACAACTGTTTTAAGGTTTAAAGAATGAAGTTCCAGATCATGTGTGTGGAGTGAGCTGGAGGAGCCTAGTGGCAGGGGACTGTGTGCAAAACTATAGTAGAAGACTCACTGGTGTCCTGATACAAGTTCCATGGGGTGTAGTGGGAGGTATCTTATTCTTTTAGTCCAGGAGCTCCTTAAGAACAAGATCTTAGTTACACCTGTGATTCCTTTGGTCTAACACACTGACAGGTTTCTAGAAAGGCTTTTGATAAGTGGATGTGGACAGAATAGAAGTAACAACCACCTTCTGTAGATATCTATCGTATCTTAATTAAAAGGCACCTATCACTGATGTTCTCCTCAGTGTCCTGTTCTTTCACTGATGGGCTTAAATCTCAAAAAGTCATGCTCAACCCAGTGATTACTCACAATTTCCACTAATGTCAGCCCAATCCAAGTCATAAATATTTCTCAATCAAACATATGTAGTTTCCCCAACAGATCTGCCTCTCCTACCTCCTTTCTGTAATTCACTTATCAACACTCACTCAGTCAACATTTTCAAAGTTAAATCTGATAACAATCTTCCCTTTCTTCCAAGTTCCTAGCAGTCTCAATTACCCGAGAACATCCTTACCTAGGCCCATAGGCTCAGTACCTCCTGACTCATCCCCTCTATCCCTCCTTCAGACACACAGGCTTTCTTGCTGTGCATACTACTCTCCAAATTCTTGCTGTTTAATCCAGCTGGGACCTCACATATCCCTAAAATATCCATATATCTCATTCCCTCACACTAAGAAGGCTTTAGTTCAATATTGTCTCCTCAACTGACTTCACCCCCTGACCACTCCATATAAATTCTAAGTACTTCATCATACCTCACCTGAGTTTCACATATCTTTATCAGAATGTCTCCTACATGCTGTTCAGTTGCTAATAGATTTGACCCGTTTCCCCTGTTTACTGTAAGCTCCTTGAGTGCAGGAATCTTTTTATTCTTTTTTTCAATACGAAATTTAGTATTGATTTACAAAATTATGAGACAACAGGGGTATAATTCCACACCATTTCCATCACCAGAGTTCTGTGTCCCCATTCTCTCCACTGGAAACTGTAGTAGTTCTCCCAAGGTCACAGATATGGATTAACTATTGTTTATATAACTATCTATATTTATATATATTTGTCCATTTTTTCCTGTGATTATGCCTCTTCTCTCTCTCTTTCTCTCTCTTTCCTTTCTTCCTTCTTTCTCACACCTACACCTATTGCTCTTTCTGAATGTCCTTCATATTTTACTCTTCTTTCTCTGGGTCCTAATGAAATTGGAGTTCAGAGTCCCCTGGTCATCTTCCCCTAACATTGCTCCCCCTTCTGGGGGTATGAACTAGCACTCTTTTGGGATTGCAGAAGGTGGGAGTCCTGGATTCTGTAATTGCTTCTTTGCATGTTTCTAGCTATCACTAATGGGGTAGGGTCTGGAGAGGTGAGGTTCCAGGACACATTGGTAAATTTGTCTGCCCAGGGAAGTCAGGATGGAAACTTAGTAGCATCTGCAACTTGTTGGCTGAAAGGCACCAAGACACAAAGTATGATAAAATAATAAAATTGAACAGTAAACAGGAGCCAAAAAGTAGAAATAGAGCAGATGTGAATAGGGATTTCATGGTGGAGAGAAGCTAAGAAGTCTATTTTTTTTAGGTATGTTCCTAGGGGCCCATGACTGTGGTAATTTTTCATTGAGCTTGTTAGCTAACATGCAGGTGGACTAAAAATGTCTGAGAACATAGTGACAAAGTTGAGAATATAACTAGAAATCTGGATCAGGGAAGAGAATAGCTACAAAACTTGAAGAAAGTATATAAATACAATTAACGTTTACCCCTTTGATCTGACCTATGGCCCATATATATTCACATTTAGCACAGGAGCCTGTGTAAACTCATAGTTCCTGTCAGTCTGGGCTCACAGGCTATAGTCACGGCTAGGAACATTCTAGGCTGCACTCATTTCAGCATCAGTATTCCTCAGGTAGCAGAGTAGGATGACCTAGCCTTCCTTTAGAGAGTGGGGCAGTCCATATCATTGCTGCTCTACAGTGATGATAAGGTCCTGGAGAGGCCCACAAGAGGGCTTATGATGATTTCCCTTATGGGAGTGATCAGTGATGATGGAGAAGGGATATATTAGAGGTCTAGGTCTACCATATCTATGTGGAAACTCAAGGACTAGGGCCCAGATGAAGGGGTAGCCTGGTATTGGCCAAAAAGGTCATCATTAAGTGAACCAGTCTTGCCCTTCTCCAGCTTTTGTAGTCCTTTCTTTATCTGATGAGCTTAGACTTTCTCCCAGTTGTTGAAAGCATTGAGTTTCATTTGTTGTATAAAATTGGTAATAGGTTTGTGGAGTCTGTCCTCAAGTTATGGAGGACATAAACCTAGGACTCTTCTATTTTGATAGGAACAGAGAAGCAGCAAGCAGAGAGACAGAGAAACACACACAGAAAGAGAGGGGGGATAGAAAGAGAGAGAGAAAAGAGAAAGAGAGAGGGAAGGAGAGAAAGAGAGAAGGAAGGAGAGAAAGAGAGAAGGAAAGAGAGATAGAGAGAAGGAGAGGGAGAGAGAGAAGGAGAGGGAGAGAGAGGTGAGAAGGAGAGGGAGAGAGAGAAAGAGGGAAAGAGAGAAGGAGAGGAGGAGAGGGAGAAATAGAGAAAGAGGGAGAGGGAGGAAGGAAGGAGGGAGAGAGAGAGAGAGAGAGAGAGATAACAGCACCAAAACTTCAGTCAATGCAGTGGGGGCAAGGCTTGAATCTAGGTCATGCACATGAGAAAGAAGCACATTATCAAAGTGAGCTCTTTTTTTTTTTGCCAGTCCTGAATATTTTTAATCTATATTGCTATAACTCAAATGTCTAGCAGACTTCTACTAGGTGTTTTACATATTTGTATTGAGTAAATGAATGAATGTTGAATACTTGGGAATCATCCATTCATCTCTTCCTCTCTCTGAAAGAAGAAAAATCAGACTCATTATCAAAAATAGGATAAATATGTTGACATATTATTATATGTAATACTAGTTTCATCTGATAGAAACCAATCAACATTTAACCAGTGTTTCCTATAGCAAGGTGAAATTTTCATGATAAGGATAATTTCTTTAAATATACTAACTCAATGTTGGTTGGGTGTGAAATAGTCTTGTTCAACAGAGCCTTAGTGAAATGACTCTACAGAGAATTCTAGAAAACTGTAAAAGAAAGTAATTCATTTCAAAACCACCAGAGACATTGATAAAAGGTAGAATCCTTAAACACAATAAGAATGTTTTATACTCACAGGGATCTAAGCTTAATTTTTTTTTTAACTCCCAGAATTACTGAACTTTGAGCATAACAGAAAATTAACTTCTCTGCTCTGAAGTGTAAGATTCTATTTGCACTGAAAATCAAGTGAAGGTAGATTTGGGAAAGGATTAAAAACCCCAAAGTAAAAAGTATTTTATGTTTGCTGGTGATATGAGGAGTTATGGATAATTGGGATGCATTGGATCGACCTTCTCGTGGTGCATCCCGTGAGTACCCATTCATTGGGGAAACCGATGATCCTTCCTAGCCGACTGAATCCACATGGATCCCAGTCACTTTCAAAGCCAGCAACAAGCAGCTCCTGACAGCTTTCAACCTGACGCTGCTGACTGGCTACGGAAGAAGGGCAAACGCTAGAAGAAGAAGAATGGATAATTAAATGGTATGGAGTAATTGAAATGCCTAGTATTTTCTATTTAGTTTTGGATGCCTAACTTGTCTAGGGCAGATGTTGGAAGGTGAGATTTGTCCCTGGAAATAGAGAAGATGAGTTATGTCAGTAGATCTTATTTCTTGCCTACCTTTTTAAGTGTTACCTACATGTTGAATTTCCTGAACTTGCTTATTCATCCTGAAATATGGGACAAACCAGTAATTCTTTCTGGACTATACAAGTCCAGATAATCTCTCTGAATCAAGGGACCTTACATTTTATGACAAGAGCTGGATTGTAGTCTTGACCTTTACTTGCCGGGAAAATCATGAAACTTGCCTGACCTTCTATATCAGTTAAAAGAGGCAACAGTCCAACTTTTCTTGATTATATGCTTAGAAAGTGTTTTGCTTAAAACATTTTACCCCTTTGAACTAGCTATTGTTGAATAGATACAGGTAGAGTGAAACAAGACTTAAAAGTTAGGTTACAGTGACTCAGGAAGTGGCTTGATGGTTATTTTACCATCAGATTTGCAAATATGAGGTCCTGAATTTGATCCCTGTCATAGGACACGACAGACCAATGCTTTTGTTCACAAACAATAAATAAATCTATTTATTCTTTTTAAAAGTTAGGTTACAGTAGTAAGAATAATAAAGGTTTATGAAATCAGTCACTACGTGACAACAGGGAGGGTGAGAACTGTGACAACCAGAACACTCCTTTCTCAAATGTAGTCACTTACTTTCCTGAAAAACCACATTTGAAGCCAAGTTTCCCACATGAAAAGAAGCCAGTATTTGGAGCCATACATAAAGATATTGAGTATCTAATTTAAAGTTAACTCATCAATTAAAGTTTTAAATGTCACTGTTAGCACATTGGGGGTGTCATCTTATAGACTATAAATTGTGACCCAGACAGCATGGAATATAATTTTTTTTTTTTACCATAACACTGCTCAGTTCTGGTTTATGGTGGTGCTGGGGATTGAACCTCGGACCTCAGAGCCTCAGGCTTGAAAGGATTTTGTATAACCTTTATGCTGTCTCCCCAGCCAGGAATATAATATTTTTAATTAATAAATTTTCATGGTCTTTTTAAGAGAGAGAGAGAGAGAGAATCTAACCACACTGGCATTTGTGTTGTACTATGTGTGCTTTTTTTGTTTGTTTGTTTTTTAAATATGGTACATGGAATTGAATAATCCATGACCTCACAGATAGTAGGCAAGCACTGTTTTACTGAGTCACTTCCCTGCCCCAAAATGATCATAGTTAATTGTCTTCTGGGGCTAATACAGCATCCCATCATCTGATAACCCATTCATGAAGTGATATAATTTGAATTTGAACATACTTTGAAGTTTTTTCTGAGCTAAGGTCCTGAATAAGTGAAGTGATCCTCAGAGTGAAAGCAGGTAATTACTGAAAATTCAGCTTTCCTTCCATCTTCCATTATTTGTCTCACCTCCCCCTTCTGCTGGCTCTGAATATCTATGCTTTCTCTCCCTACTCTGTGCCTTATTTGAAACTGACTTGAGATTACATTAATGGGATTCTATATCCTCTGATCCTGTGACATTTGACTTCCCCGTGGGTTGTGTAAAAGGTGTGGATAAATAGAGGTGAGGGGAGAGAACATATGTGTTTCCTAGGCTCTCCTACTGAATAGATTGCCATTAGTCTTATATCCTTTTACCAAAGACAATAGTTCTGTTGTGGCAGTCTATGTACAGAGCCATGTAGCCTCAGGTTCTAGAAATTACTCTCTCCTTATTCTCCTTCAGTGCAGGTGCCCTTCTATCACTAGTCACTGTAATAATCCTTCTTGGTTTTTGAAAAACCACTCCCACCTTCTGATTGTCCTTTTACTCAGTTCTCTTTCCATTACTCAGTGGAGTATGCCAGGCCACCAACTGATAATAATATTTCACTTCATTAATTATTAAATATACAGACTCGAATGAGACAGTCAGGGCCCAATTCTAAATCATAACTACAGGTAAACTCACTTCCTTGTGTAAGCACTCAGTAAATATTTGCCTGAAAAAGAGATTAACCTTTATTTAGTTACTGACAAATCTAGAAAAAAATCAATACATGTTTAAACAATGGTTTTAGAAGTCAAAGAAATCTAACATGGTATTAAATATATTATTTTTTCCAACATACATGGATCTGTGTATAGAAGTTTTTTATATAGTGCTAATATATATCAAGGTCTTAATGCCATAATTTGAATGAAAGGATAAAATAATGAATATCAGTAGTGAGAACAGTGATGATCCAAGGAATTATACACATTAGATGTATATAATTTGCCAGGTTTATGCTGTATCCTCATAAATACTCTATTATTTGTTGTTCAAAATAATATTTTGAGCTACTCATGCTTCTAAACTCATTTTACAGGTGATATTTCTATGTTTTAAGGATGTGAAATGTTTCTACACATGAAGCAAGCAACTATATCAGAACTCAAACCTAGGTCTCAACTGACCACAAATTAGTGACATCAACAGCGTTATTATACACAGAAGGTACAGTTACTGATGTTCTGGGAAGAGCAGGGCAAGCTGAGAGGCCTCATTTAATAATTTCATGTCTTTCTTTTATTACTAAAATGGAAATTTTGCCCATAGGAAAAGATACCTATTGCTAATACATCACACATAGGAACACCTTTTCAAATCATTTGCTCTTTTTGTTTGCTCAGATCATTATCATTTCCTAACTAAAAATTCTACTTGGGGACTATTTATTTACCACTAGATACAGTTTGATATGGCTTTTATTCAAGTCTGCTTCCGTGTCTCCATCTTTCATTGCAGAGACAGATCTATGACCCTAACTGGTAAGTTTTGCTTGATGGTAATTTAATACTCTGTATATATGCATTTTAAAAAAAGATTTATCTTTATTTATTGGATAGAGACAGCCAGAATTTGAGAGGGAAGGGGGTAATATAGAGGGAAAGAGACAGAAAAGCACCTATAGTCCTGCTTCACCATTCACAAAATTTTCCTCCTGCAGGTGGGGACCGGTGGCTCAAACCTGAGTCCTTGCACATTGTAACATGTGCACTCAACCAGATGCGCCACCACTGGCCCCCTGTATACACAATTTTGTGATATGACTTTGAAACTCCTTCCACCAAGAGATGACATTTATTTCTCCATCATTTGAGTTCAGGCTGACCTTTTAATTTACTTTGTCTGATTCAGTGCAACAGAAGTGACATCAGTATAGTTCTGAGAGGAGCCACAAGGGCCTTTTGGGATTTTGCTCTCAGTATTCTGGCATCACCCTTTGGGAAGAAATCCAAGACAGTCTGCTGGAGTACAAGAGACCATGTGTAGAAGCATCTAGTCATCTGATCTGAAATCACGTGATAGCTGCTTAGTCTAGACTTAAATAACCTGTGGAATTATGAGCTATATAAATTCTCTTTGTTTAAAGAGACAAAATTCTGGAATTTTTAAATTGTTTTGGCAGCAACATGTGTTTTTACTGACAAGACAGAGCACACAATTTGTGGAATTTGTACTTGAGCAGAGAAGGTATGGGAATGAGGATGTTTGGATATTTATTATCAAAAAAGACTGATTTGCAACTTTTTAAACTTTATTATCTTTATTTATTTATTGGATAGAGACAGGGGAGAGAGGGAGAGACAGAGAAAGAGAAACAGAAAGACAGAGACAGAGAGACACCTGCAACACTGCTTCACCACTTACAAAGCTTTTCCCCCCTACATGTGGGGATTAGGGCTCAACCAAGTGCACCACAACCTAGTCCTGATCTGCAATTTTTACTCTGACTTGGCATCGCCCTTTTTCTGAACTTGGTTCTTAAGTCTTCCCATTAGTTGTGAATTACCGGTAAACTCTGAATCAAATTCCTTTTTTTGCTCAAGTTGTGAGTATCACTTTCTCTTGCTTGTAAGTCTAAGATTCTTAACAAATTGTTGCCATATGAATTGCCTATGGCCAAAAAATTTATTAGAAAGCTGTAGTTATTTGAAAAGTCATAAGATTAGAGAACTCTGTACACATTAGTATTACTAACAAAATGTGTATTATTTGCACATACTGCAAAGCAGCACATTATCCAAGTGAGCTATTTTGCCAGCACTTACTATTTTTATTTTATCAGACTTGAGCTGATTTGAGACATTTTCAAACTTGTTTTAAATTTTTGTTTGGCTTTGTATGTTAACTCTCTTGTCAACCACCAGGTTCCAGATGCTAGCATGATGCTGACCAGACTTCCCTGGACAGACAACCCCACCAATGTGTCTTGGAGCTCTGCTTCCCCAGAGCCCTTCCCCTCTAGGGAAAGAGAGAGGCAGGGTGGGAGTATGGATCGACCTGTCAACGGCCATGTTCAGTGAGGAAGCAATTACAGAAGCCAGACCTTCCACCTTCTGCATCCCACAATGACTTTGGGTCCATACTCCCGGAGGGTTAAAGACTAGGAAAGCTATCAGGGGAGGGAATTGGGATACATAGTTCTGGTGGTGGGAACTGTGTGAAGTTATACCCCTCTAATCCTATGGTTTAGTCAATGTTTCCTTTTTATAAATAAAAATTAATTAAATAATTAGATAAATGAATCTTAAAAAAATAAAAATAAAGACTATTGTAGCTAAAAAAAATGTCCCAAAGTTCTAAGAACTGAATTTTGTTTTCATGATTTTTCTTCTTTCTTTTAGAGATAGTGAGAAAAGGATCAAGGAAGTAAGGGAAGAGGAGAAAGGAGGGACACACACACACACACACACACACACACACCCCACAGCTTTTAAGCTTCCTTCAACATGATCAGGGCCAGGCTCGAACCTCAGTGGCACACAGACAAAGTAGCACATTATCCAAGTGAGCTATCTTGCCAGCACTCATTATTTTTCTCTTATCAATCTTGAAATAATCTGAGACATTTTCAAACTTGTTTTGAAAAATTCTTGTAAAAACTATGGTGCTTATGGGGGGGTGTGCACAAAACTTTGTTGGTGCGTGTGAAATGACACCCCTGTAGTGTTATCCTCTTGTAAGACATTCTTATTCTAACTAATTAATAAAAAGTAACATTAAAAGATCACTTAAAATAGTAATGTTCCATCATAGAAATCTTTATATCTGTATGTGTAGGATGCTATTTCAAATCTCACTGGAAGCATTAGCTTCTCTGGGGTACATGTACCATGTTCTCCTTCTAAAATATGAAAAATCCTGAAGTTCAAAAGGCAAATGCCCCTCAAAGTGTCATATGTGGTATTTGTAGACATGCTTAAATAAAGATACCAATCACCCCAGCTCAGAAAAACTACAGTCAAAAGTCAAATTAGGTTTCCCTTCAGCTTTTGTTATACCCATTAGATGAGACTTGATCACACACGTTATTTCTTTATTTAGTCTGTTCTTGATCCATCTGAGTGACTATGTGCCAGTATAATTGGACATTGTCACTGAATAGGAATGTGGTACTTACACACCGAGCTCCTAATTCTCTCTTTTGACTCTAACCACAGAGGAGAGACATAATGATAGAAACAGCACACCCCATGCTTTCCCTGTTTTAATAGGAACATGCTGTCAAGAGAGAGTGATATGATAAGGCCTTAAATAAATTGATGCTCTAACAATGTGTTGAGAATAGGAAAGGTAACATTTAATAAGCATGTTAGAGTAATTAGTTAAGTCACATGTCAATTAACTAGATTACCTAATAGCTAATTTGTCTCTCCAAGAAGCAGGCATTGTGAAAAAGCATTCAAGGAAAACTTCCTTTGAAAGAATGGCCATTCCACATCAGTATACATAAACCAGTTCCGATTTTAGTCTGTCTGTTAGTCTCAGAACTCCATTGATGGAAACTTATAAGGGTTTTATTATTTGCTTTGAAAAGAATATATATATATATATATATATATATATATATATATATATATTTAAATCTTCCTTTTCTTTCTCTCTCTCTCTCTCTCTCTTTCTTTCTTTCCTTCTTTCTAGCAGATCAGCAGACATTTCTTACAATGTACTAACTGTTATTTTAGGTTTTGTAGAGCAAAAGGCCAAACAAGGCTATTGTGCAGGTGCTTATATGACAAAAAAGAAAAACAAATTTCCACAATAGTTTTTGAATATCTAAATTATGTCAAATCATCTTTAGCTCACTGGCTGGACAAAACAGCCAGTGGGCAGAGTTTGATTTGCTGATTGTAATTCAGTGATTCTCCACCTTGGATCATCATTAAGTTGATCATTGCCTATGTTGACACTACCGCAGTTGCCACTGAGAGGTATCAACAATCATCTGATTGCATCACCATGTTTATCCTTCTTCTAATCAGAGATTACAGGTACAGACTCCTGAACCAGATAATGAAATTTGAATCATAGCTTGACCAAAAGGGTGCCACCTTAAGAAAGTTACATAATAGATACTTCAATGCTAACATCACCAAAATAGAAGTACCCATCTTGAGAAGGTTCCATGAAGATTAAAGCAAGTCTGTATATAAAACACTTGGCATAATCCTGGCACACAGTCAGGATGATCTAAATGCCAACTTATTTTGTTATTTTGATAGCTAGGAGGTACACTTCCCCTTGCAAAGAAGCAATAAGCAGTGTATTCTCTGATCCCTAGAGATCTATTTGGTGCCAAAAGGAGAGGAGACTATAAGAAGATATTCTTGGGCATTTTCCTAGTGTGAGTGCACTGATACAAACAGAATGCTGTAAATGTCTCTTTGGAGAAGGGACCCACCAGTAGATTTCTGTTTTGCTTGATTTACTGGGATCCTCAGCTTTTGTTTCAATAGGTTTCTTTGCCTTAGCTCTTCAGCAATTGCACAGCAATCAGACCCCATGCAGCACAAAGTCTGTCTCTGTGCCCTACATAATATGCGAATCGAAGAGGCACTGCTAAAGAAGTTTCCTGTTTCACTTTCCTCACTGGCACCAGAAGCCATGTGGAAATCTCTAAAGGACTTATTTAGCATGCACACTAAAACTGAACCACAGCACATCCTTGCATCCGCAGCTCCAGTACTTGAAATGCCCCTGGCAGAAACTTCTCTCTTTCCCCTCTCTCTTTCTCTGGCTTTCTTTTGATGTTTTCCCTTTCCTTTGAGCCTATGGTTGACAGTAAGTGCAATCACATCACATACAGCTTTCTTTGGAAAGCCCCCTTTTTAATGATCTGGCAGCCGGTAGACACTGAGGCCTTCCAGAAAAAAAATTTCAATCCCTCTTCCCACAGCTTCCGCAAGTCCCAGTGATAAATGACACCTCTCATTCTGTCACAGACAAGGAGCCAAGACAGGGGACATCAGTGATGTATGACTTACCAGAACAGGAAATCAACTAAAAAAAAAAATCTAAAAGAACTGACCAGGACATCATTAGGGTCCTGCTCCCAAGGCCTCATCTGAGAGATGTGTTAGTTTAGGGAGGAAAATTATGTGATCCAAGCAAGGAGAAAAATGTATCTAGGGAGTAGCAGAGCTGCAGAGTGCTTTGGCATTGTTTATTTCTTTGTGGTGCCCTATGTATTAGCCAAATTTTCACCTACTCAAGTGATTTATGGAGGAAAAGGTTGATCCTTGTTCTGTGAGAATTCTATTTTCTTGCTGCATCCCGTGAAAAAAAAAGTGAGTCAAGATTTGTTTGTCAAGACTAAATTACCCCATTTTACACTGCCCCAATGGAAAGCAATAAAATCCCCAATGTTCCCCATGGGACTCCCCCATACAGAGATTGTCCCCTGAAGATTAACAACCTTGTCTTTTTAGGTTGATGGCAATCACAGGGAAAACAAGAGGTAGTTTCTTTCTTTCTTTTTTTCTTTTTTCCTATCTTGTATCCCACTCCTTCTTCCCCACACCCATCCAGGCATCAATACATACTGAATTTAAAAATCTTTTGATTTTTTTTTCTATAGTAAAAACATCTGTACTTGGATTCATAAGGGGCCTTGATTTTGAAAGCAGGCTCAATTGGATCATGAAATTGAATCTAAGTGCCTACTGGATGTTAGCAAATACCAAAAAGAAATTATGACATAGGAAGCTAGTTTTCTTTTTCCTGTGCATGATATCTGAACCTTGGTATTCTGAACATTTGTATCAGATAATTCTCTGGCATGAGACTGTCTTGTACACTATAGGATAGTTAGCAGCACCCCCCTGGCCTCCATTTACTAGATTCCAGTAGAACCCCCAGCCCCAATTGCTTAATTTTGACAGTAACCAATGTCCCCAGACTCTGATGAATGTCTTCTGGGAAACTAAATTGCCCCCAGTGGAGAAGCAGTGTTGTAAAAGTTTGAAATCAAGACTCCAAAAAGATTATATGCCTGGGACTTGTGAGGAAAGACTGAAGTTGTTAGATGATTAAATACTTAAGATCATGGCATAAAAATATATGCTATCAGAATTTAGGGACTTTCTAAAGTGACATTTGTACTTGCCAGTTTTTGTGCAAATGCGTCTTTTTTAAGCTGTATACTAAAGAAGTTTTATAAGACACAGTCCCACTGTTCATTTTGTATGTATCTTATAGTATCTTATGAACATCTATAACTGAATAGAATATTAGGAGGCAATAGGATAATTAAAACCAGAAATCTTTGTTTCAGACAAATCACATTAAAACTAGTGAGAGATGGCAACAACAGCCAAAAACCGTTCTTTATCAATTATATTAGGAAACTATATTATCAGAGGTATGATAATTAGTAAATTCACTTATCAAACAATAATATTAACTGTGAACATTTAAGATTTTAATTGGATTGATGAACGCAGGCATTATTAAAATATTAAATGCTTGTGTCTATATCTTCTTTGTAGGTGAGACAATAAAACTATTAACAATCATCTACATTTTAGTAGAGTTAATAAATAAATATTAAAAATATTCTCTGGGATATATAACAAAAGATGGAAGGAAAAGAAAGCTGAGCTCAGTTTTTAAATGTCATACATCATACCTAACTTTTTCATCCATTAATTATTGTCCATAGAGGTCAAAATGAATTTGGAAGAAATATCAATTTATACATGTTTAAAACCAATAATGGAAATAAGATGGAAGGTAACTGCATATTATATATCTATATGAGACACGCAACATATTATACATGCACAATACATGTAACACACATATATGTACACATGTAATAAGCTAAACTGTGATCACAACGAAATTTTAAGGAATTGTTATTAATATACCAGGGACAAAAATTAATCTTAACAAAAAAATGAGAGAAGAGAAGATATCTGCGACTTAAACAGAATTAGAAGCAATTTTGAAATGTAACCAATTCTGTGAATCAGAAAATAAATTCCATGTATGCCTTATGAATACTGTTTAATGTGCAAAATTCCAAAGTCATTCATATGTATGATATTAAAACTATTTTCATACAGATGCTAAAAATGAATCTATCTTTTATTTCCTTTCCCCACCACCCTATAAACCAGCTAGTGGAATTTGTTCTTCATTGTATTGGATTCTATCTTGGTCAACTTTGGATAGACCATTTTTCGTTCACACAATGCTGCCTTGCCTATCAGTGGTGATCCTAATAAAATATTATGCTGTTATAGGACTTTTCTGTCTCATCCTCAACTCCTGGTCTTGCATCATGTTGAGGGCAATTACACATTTATTTATTACATATCCTCAAATAAAAAACCACGAAAACTATACCAAAGACAGCAGCTTTTCAATCATCCATCAAGATATACCAGTTTCAAAAGACAATCCCTGCACCACATCCTGAAGGTCATTACTCATTCTCGAAAGCTCATTTCAAAGGGCTCCTTCATCTCTTGATATTGTTAGATAGTGTGTGCACCAAAGTACTGCTTGGGGATCTCAGTAAGCCACATACTTTCTCACAGAGCATGTAGGAGGTGCAGCCACCAATTTAGGCTGTGTCTACACAATGCTCACATAGCCCATGGAAAAACGAAGCTGTCCATCACATCTGGCTGGTTTATCTGCAGGACACCAGATTTTTTTTGACCCTCACCTCCTTCCCTCCCCCAATTTGCACCAACTGATCATCTTAGTCATTTATATTATCTGGGAATGAAACTGCATGATGTGCTAGGATGATATGCTCTTTACCATGTGGTGATGATCACATTTTGAACCCCCTTCCAATGCCTCTTTTCATCACATTCTTGCCTCACCCAATATTTGAGCACCTGGATCCTCCTTTTCTTGAAATCTAGTGTTTAGTTTTGTGAATCAATATGCTTTGCTCCAAATTTTAAGGCTTGGCTTACATCAGACCATACTTCAAATGTCTTGTACTCATGGCTGCAACAACCCTAGGAGGCAGATATCTCTGTCTTTTAAGATGACTTCAATTATGGTGCTGTATCTATCTCTTCTAGATGGGTATCACTACATACCCAGGGTACACCCCAGGGTAATGCCTGCAGCTAAAGTGGAGGTAATGACTGCACTTCTTAGAGTGTGTAACTATGTGATCCTATCTGATTCACACACCAGGTAAGGTGGAAACGCTCTAGGAAGAGCTTTAATAACTTTATCCTTACTTTGGGACATCTCAGAAACATGCTGCACTCCCAGAGTGCTCCAAGAATGGCAAAGCCAGTTGATTGCAGTAGTAACTTGTTGGAGAACTCAAACTTTATTCACATATTTCATTCTCTCTCTTACTTCTTCTCCACTCTGGTTATGTTTTTCAAATGTCAATATTTCTTACAGCAAAATTAAGTTGTTGCTTAAGTTGTGCCTGTGGCTGAGATCATTCTATATTTAGCCTTCTCTTTCTGGCTTATCTCACTTAACACAATTCCTTCAAGCTCCATCTAACACGAAGTGAAGAAGGTAGCTTCATCACTTTTAAAAACTGAGTAGTATTCCATTGTATATATATATCATAAATTTCTTAGCCACTCAGATGTTTTTGGATATTTAAGAAACAAGAAGAGGAAAGAGAAAAACAAAGTAAAACTTGGGCTGACTTGGCATATTGCACCAAACCAAACAACTCTGGGGTATGAGGATATAGAAAGGGGTGGAGGGACACAGGACTTTCAGGTCCTGGTACATGATGATGGAAAAAGATCTAAGTTCCCCAACATGAGAGTATTTTATAGACACTTATCATGGAGAGCCAAGGAACTGAATTCATGTGCCGACAACTGTACTATAAACCATTGACCTCCCAACAAATTACCAAAAACAACAACTAAGTATTAATAGTTGTATTCTTGTTTCAAGGCTTCATTTTGCAGGGGGAAAAAAAAAGGGAAGGCTACATATTTGTACAGAGAAGAAAAAAAAGGCAAGGAAGATGAGAAAGAATGTTCATTCACCTTACTATCTACAAGGCCTTGGGTTGGATCCCTGGCATCAAATGAGTGTACAATGCACCATGAGAAATTCCATGGCTGTTAGAGTGGTTCTGTAATGTTTCTTCTCATCACCCACACACCAAATAAAAAGAATGAAAAAGTCAGCCAGGGGCAGTGTAATCATGCACACTCAAGGTGTAAAAACACACACACACACACACACACACACACACAAGAAATAAATGCAGAGGCATTAAATATCTTGCCAAAGAGAATAGAATTGCTGTGTTACTTTATATTAATGCATAGGATTCTCGAATGCCCTAGTTTCTTAAACTCCATTTTTCTCTTTATTAAGATTAAAAATATTTTTATTTCTGTGTGACAATGAAATAGAGGGAGAAAGAGAAAGAGAGAAACATCATATTATTGTTTCATCACATACAGTGCTAAGGACTCAACTTGTGGCCTCACACATGATCCTGGGTCAATTTTTCACTCAGATAGACAAATAAAGGACAGACACAGAAGCTATGGAACTTAACCCTGTGTTGTGACACTCCTATGTGGCACTGAGACTCAAATCTGAGTAATAAGCATGGTGAGGCATGCTCCCTACTTGGTGAGTGAGTTTTCTCTCCATTCTTAGTATGGCACAGATGACTCAGTGTGTTCCTCTAAGTGGCTTCACATGTAGGCAACATGGCCTTGTATTTGGAGCACAGTTTGAGAACTAGACCATCTGGGTTCATATCTAAGCTCCATAAATTGAGTCGTTAGTCAGATAAGGTCTTAATTCCTCAGTTTCCTCACTGGTATAACAGAGTCACTGTAGGATTGAAGGAGTTAACAATAAACTCACTACTACAGCAACTGGCATGTACCAGACATTACATGTGTTACCAGTTATGACAAGGCAGCTCTAAATCATGTTTATTACAATTATTTTTTGTAAAAAAAAAAAAAGTACTCTTAAGGGCAAGTGCAGTATGTCCCACAGAAAATCAAGGACAGGTTCACTGTTCAGCTGTAGAGATGAAGGGTGTTCTCAAC
The DNA here is from genome assembly GCF_950295315.1 of Erinaceus europaeus. Classification (NCBI taxonomy): domain Eukaryota; kingdom Metazoa; phylum Chordata; class Mammalia; order Eulipotyphla; family Erinaceidae; genus Erinaceus; species Erinaceus europaeus. Next base: position 43,855,903 of record NC_080162.1, read on the forward strand.
TTTCCAAGTAGGAAACATTGAATATTAAATTTTAAAAAGCATGCGAGATTCTGGAGTAAAAAGTCTGCCTTGTGTCACTAATACCTCTCAGGGGCTGTGACTGAATATTTCTAGCACCTTTCTTCCCATAGGCTCCCTAAGTAAGTCAAGTTTAGATACTGGATTTAAAAAAAATACTAATGGTTTTCACATATATCTCACCTGCTAAATAGGACCTGGGCAGGAACATTGCTTGCCCCCTCCTCTCTACTTTTCTCAAGTGTTGCAAAATGATGGCTCATATCAACACCGGATGTAGACAACATTACTGGAAGCAATCTGCTATGATTCAAACATTGTGATGTGACAAGACACCAACAAGTAAGAAAACAAAACAACAACAACAAAACAACACTCTATTTTGGGCCCAAACATTCACTATTATATTATAGGCAGGCAGGACTGATTTATGACAGCATTAAGTGGAGAAATTCTTTTCTTCACATTCTTCTAGTAATCTGGTTGGTGGATGGATTTCTCCTTTAAATGGCTTCTACTTTAAAATTTTACCTGTATTTTTAATCTGTTGAATGCATTCTCCAAATAGGTGGATTAACCAATGCCAACCCTTCAGAAAGAAAGCGGAAAAACTAGATCAATGCAGGATGTTGTTTTGAACTTGTTTGGGACATTTGAATGTCTGTTTGAATGTGAACAGGTTCTAGTTCTCTTTCTTCAGGTAATACAACTGCATTAAATTCTAGAAAAATTCTTTCTTTTAGGCTTAATTCATGAGCTCTACGTGGGGCTTCTATTATGACACACCTGGACAGTCAGAACACATTCTATCTATGATCACAGTGATTGGCTAGTGCTTAGTCATAAGACCTGGTCAATAAAAAATAGTAAGTCTATCCTTTGGGACATTTGAAAGAGAACTACTCAATAGACCTGAGCCTAAAGACTTTATGGAAGGGTAGGGAGGTACTTGTAGCCTAGTGGCTATGAAAAATGTCTTTCATGCTCGTGACACAAAAAGTCCTAAATTCAATCCCCAGCACCACCATAAACTGAAGTTTAACAGTAGTCTGGAGAAAGGGAAAAAAAAATAAAGAAAAACCGTTGGGACTATATAAAATAGCTCATTTAGATACTGTGCTGCTTTGCCATGTATGTGGCCCAGGTTTGAGTCCTCCCCCCACCACACTCTCTATGCCTCTCTGTCTTCTCTGTATATCAAGAAAAAAAAGATGCATCAAACTTCTGGGGCTCCCAGAATTGTGAGTAAAACTAATGCAGAGAAAAATCAAACCTTAGAAAGAGCAAAAACAGTTACTTTATGCCAGACCTGAGGACAACTAACCCCCTATACAATACAATCCTATGAGTCAATAAATCATCTCTCCATTTCTTTTTCTTTGTCCTTAAGTTATGTTGAAGTAAGTTTTCTGTCATAAGAAACAAGGAAAAGAAATCTGGATTTAGAGATGGCATTTTCCTTTCCACAACAGAAGAATGTGAACATAAAACTCCTGAGCAAGAGGCCCTCTTCCCATCCCATCCAGTGTTTGTTGCCCGAAGCTGGAGTTGAAACCCATGGGTATCTAGCTTGTGCCTGGTGGTTGCTGTGAGAAGTGCCATCTCAATTTCGGCCTCCCATCAACACTCCTTCCTGGTGATGGAGGCACCTTTGTGCCTGACTCAGCCCTTTAGCTCCTATCACTAGAAACATTTCATCACACTGACATGCTGATATGCTAAATGAATAAGTGTGAAGCATGGTGAGGTCACAAGAAGTTAACTGAGGGAGTTACAAGGGACAGTAGACCACTTTACCACTGTGGTACCTGATAAGTACAGAAAATGTGGCAGGATGTACTCGTGCCTGGTGCTCCTTAGCCGCACAGCCTGCTACAGCCCTGACATTGAGTTCTAAACAGTTAAATATGAAACTGTCAACAAGGCCCTGTCTTAATAACCAAACTTGAGGCCTTTTATCCTGGAAGATTTATGAAGTAATTTTAAAGAGATCCAAGCAAACATCTGTCAATAAATTGAATGCCGGCTACAGGATTTACAAGCAAGACAAGAATTTCTCATTAAGTGCACATTAACACGGTGGGGATCATAAATAGAAGGAGGCCAGGATGCAGAGCCTCTCAAGCTGTCATTAAAACACTATCTAAGAACTAATGAGGAAGTGATGGAAGGATACTAATGACGCCTTGGTCTCCCAGTCTTCCCCGGCCTGTAAAGGGCCTTGCAGAAACAGAGGACCCCAGGGAGTATGGATGCTGTTCACAGTGGCTCCTTGAAACCCATTCATCTCTCTTCTTGGGAGCTGTAGATCTTCTCTGCCCACTATTAGGACAATAGAGAGACCCATGTGGCTCACTACATTATTGCCCCAAATAGAATTAAGCTCTCAGAAACCCTATGCTGGCTAGCTGCAAATGGTTCCCCAAAACACACAACAATGGTTTCTTTTCTTTCTTTTTTTAAATTTTTTTTTGCCCTTCAGGGTTATCACTGGTGCTTGGTGCCTGCACTGTGAATCCACTGCTCCTGGAGACCATATTTTTCTGTTTTTATTGGATAGGACAGAGAAATTAAAATAGGTGGGGAAGATTGAGAGGGAGAGAGAGAGGGGCTAGGGCGGTAGCACAGTGGGTTAAGCGCACATAGTGCAAACTGCAAGGACCAGTGTAAGGGTCTCGGTTAGAGCCCCTGTATCCCCAGCCTACAGGGGGGTCGCTTCACGGTGGTGAAGCAGGTCTGCAGGTGTCTGTCTTTTTCTCTCCCTCTCTGTCTCCCCCTCCTCTCTTGATTTCTCTTTGTCATATCCAACAACAGCAACAGCAATGACAACAATACTAACAACAACAAGGGCAACAAAATGGGTAAATGGCCTCCAGGAGCAGTGGATTTGTAGTGCAGGCACTGAGCCCAATAACTGTGGAGGCAAAAGAAAAAAGCAAAAAGAGAGGGAGAAAGGGAGAGAGAAAGACACCAGCAGGCCTTCTTGACCACTTGTGAAGTGACCCCCCGGCAGTTGGGGAGCTGAAGGCTTGAACTGGGATGGTTGTGCAGGTCCTTGCACTTCGAACTATGCGTGCCTAACCTAGTGTGCCACTGTCTGACCCCCCCCCCCCACAACAATGGTTTTCCATACCATTTACATCCTATAGGACAGTGTGGTAAATAATGTTTGTATAGAGAAAGGAGAAACCATTAGCAGCTTCTCTGGCTGAAACATGCCTTTGATAAGAAGAGAGATAAAACATCATCACTGATTCTAGAAGTGGCAAAAAAGAAGCAGTCTGGGGAAAATCTTGGAAGGTAAGCTGTTACACACATTTCTACAATGCCTCCACTTGCATAAATTATCTTCCCAGAATGCTTTGCAGGAACCCAGAGCCATGAACACACCAGACCCACGAACAGAAGGTCATGGGTGTGGGTTAGCTAAACACATGCGGAATTCAGTGGGAAATTAATTTGGGTTATGAAGTAAGGCAGTGTGGTTAGATGTCTGGCAAAGTCAGGGAACACAGCTGGGGTGATCAGAAGGAGACTCGAAACCAGGAAGCAAGTCACTTTGTGAGTGAGGGCAACACTACTCTTTATGTTTTGGTTTCCTTCATAACATTCCTATAAAAGCAGACTATCATATTGTGTGAGCATATTGTGACATGTCATCATTATAATTCAGGTGTGTACACACATGTATGTAAGTTCACATATGTGTTATACCTTTTCTCTTTTCTTTTCACTTGCATGAATTCTTCATGAGGGGAAGAGCTATGCCTATCTTACTGAACACCATGTCCCCAGAGCCTGAAAGAGAACCCAACACAGAGTAGGTACCCCACAAATATTTACCAAATGAATGAGTGAACAAATAGACAAATTATAACTATGAACTCTGGAACACTATCAAGTGAGAATATCCCAAAATGTGCACACTTACATAAAAATGAAGAGGCTAAGAATAGACTAGTTTTTTAGCAAAAGTACTAAGATGATTAAATTCCGAAAAAACATGCAAAAAAATTCTTCAGATGCTAGTAGACAAGATCTAATATGTATCCCCCAAAGTAATCAAACAGATTGTAAACTGGACACAAAATTATAAAAGGAATTTGAAAAAGGAACCTCATTTTTCATGTGGCCTTGCAGCTAGTGTTATTAGGGATATAAACAGGATGACAACTAGTTATAAATAATAGCATTTTTGAGCTCTTGACCTATGACTCTGATAAGCTCTTTATCTGACATTGAGACTACACTTTTGATCATTATGCACTTGTGTGTACAGATGAATGTTCAATGCTCATTAGGTGCACAGAACTAGGTTGGTTTGAGTTGAGAGAACACTGGGAATTCAAGGAATGAAAGAAAAAGCTCCAGATCGGTAAACAATGCCACTGAAGGGAAAGGAAACAGCGTGAAAGCATATCCAGTGAAAGCCTCATCTTTGAAGAGGCCTCTCCTAGAAGCAGTAAACTGATTTTCTTACCTTGCTTATAGTCTCCTTTTACAAGGAAAATTTAAGATAACCTATTTGTCAAATAGAAGGACACATGCCAGTTACTCAAGAAACATCACATAACTAATGCTCTAGGCCCTTTCATGGAGGAAGGGTACTATGCTGAACTAAATAAACTCTTTCTCTGCTTTAAGGAAACTAGTGAGACCAAGAAGAGAAGTGGAAAGCTAGCAGTCATGATAAGACTTAAGAAAGCTACCAGAATGCACGTGCTGCTGTGTTGACATTCACTGAGAGTAAATGTTTTAGAGTCATTTAAATAAGAGTTTCTCAGCTAACTAGCTTGGAAAATATTGTCAGAACAACTTTCTGAGTCCCACTTAGCAGGAAAGCTAGCACATAGTGATTACTTTCTTTTGGCAGAAGAGTTGTGTGCACAATAACTCACTCTCCTACAAACTCCTTCCCACCAAAGAGATGATATGCCTTAATTCACTCAGTTACTTATTTCTTCATTTACGCAGTAGACAGTTTAGCCCCCCACCTATACACATTTCCCACCTCTGACCAATGGAGATACAAAGTTTAGGAACAGCTTTGTGGAACTCACTAGTCCAGGGAGTACAAGGAGATACCTGCTCAGAGAATCAGAATATAGAGCACTGGAAGCTCTACAACTGAGAGTAAGGGCATAGAGCCATAGTGAACTCTGCATGAGGAATTCTGAGTAGAGTTCATAGGGATTGATGCATAGGGACTGGGCTCTGAAGGACGTGTAAAAGTTGTCAAGAAAAATATAATGCAAGCAAGGAGAATAATACCTTGAAGGTGTGAGGGTAAAATGCATAGGTAAAATATTGCACACTTTTGGAACAACTATATAGTAGGAGGAAGTTCACATTGAAGAAAGGTGGTTAGGAAGGGCAATCAGCAGGCATCAAGGTAGCTACTTGCTAGTTTGGGTAAACCAGCATAGCAAGCAGTTTTCAATGATGGACTAAGGAGTTGTCACTTTGTATCTGTTAGTATTTCCCAAATTTATAACTTGCCATGCCACTTTGGAAATTTGTGTCAGAGGGACCTACTGGCTTAAAGGAACTACTTAAAACATACACATTTTATTAAAATGCATTTTGAAAGAAGTTGTAAGTTATCAATAGAAAAATCAAGATTACCATTAATAATAGAATTTTAAATAAAATATAGAATGATTCAAATAAAATGCATTCATTGGTATATTTACTTCCAGATCATCTCATACACTGTATTTATGGAAATGCTGTTTAGTCCTCTAGGACTTATAACATTTCAGGAGATGCATGATCAAACCAGAGCTGTGCTCTACAAAGATTTTGTTGCCATTAAGAAGGGGGTTGTGGTTGGACTCACAGAGACTTGCTAGGGCATGATGCTATTAATGCATGGGAAAGGTGATGAAGGCCTGATGAGGCAACAGCAGTGGGGGTACATAGGGGAGCCATTTGAGAGTCATTTCAGAGGTTAGCCTAAGCAGGATTTAGTGGCAGATTGGATGGCAGAGAAAGGGATGATGGCAGTTTTGACGGACTGGATGTGGCTCCTTAATGGAGGGGCAGTTTCTGACAGCCACTTACGAAGTGATTCCATTTGTATCAGAGTCATTCACAGACACCAGAATCTTGAGCCCGTCAGTGCACAAAATACAGTTATGTAAGCTCCAGGAGCTGAATCTTGGTGACAGAGCCAGCAATAACCTTGTTGAAAGAAAGAGAGAAAGAGAAAGAGAAAGAGAAAGAGAAAGAGAAAGAGAAAAAGAAAAAAGACTATATATCCATCTGGTCAGCTACATGGCTAACAGAAACTTTCTGCTAGCAAATCTCCCTGTATTTAGTACATTTATTATTATTATTATTACTATTTAATTTTTAACAGAAGCACTATTTTCAATGATAAAAACAAATAATAACCACCAAATAGCTACAGTGGGAAATTGAAGTGGGTAATGGATTTAATTCATGTACTTAGATTTTTCAGAACCCCACACCCCTTACCCACATGTGATGGTATGTAGCAAGTAGATGGGAAGTGACTCCCAGACTCTCATACCCATAAATAATATGAATTTTATCAATAAATTATAAAAACTGAAAAACTCATTCATTTATTTTATTTCTGTACATAAGATTTGAATATCTTCATTTAAAATGAAAAAGGGGATAGGTGGAAACATCCTAGCAGTCATTTTGATCTGCAAGAAAGAAAAATGAGAAGGGGAAATTCAAATGCTGTTTTCTTAGTCATTCTTCCTCATTAAGATTATTGTTATTTCATGTAATGGTGTATTGTGATGCTTTTCTTTGGGTAAAGAAATTTGCACCACTTAAAGAAATAATAGAAGATTATAATATTAAGTTTATCTAAATTACTAAGTAAACAGAGACTTGAAATTCTAAAAATAACCAGAAGCACTGCTAGGAAACTTCCAGTGGTTGGGAAGAAAGTTAGGTAAATAATGGTTTGGGGAGGCTCTAGCATGGTTTACCTATTGTGGATGTTACTTGAAGAAGTGCTTCTGTTTCTTTTTTTTTGAAACAGGGTATACACATCCACAAAAAAAAAGGGAGGGAGGTTTGGAGAGATAATGAATGTTATTGTCCAGTTTAGTACTTGGCATATAGTAAAAAAACACCTGTAAATAGTGGAAGGAATGTTTTTATTATTCTTGGAAATTCACCTTGAATTTAGGCTCAAATTAATTTTTAAAGTCTCCTAAGGATTATTTCTTTCATTCTATCTTCCCTGTAATCTAATTTGTTAAACTCATACACACATATAATTTCCCACCTAAAACCAAAGTACTACAAATAGAACAATAAAACAAATAAACTTAACTAATACCTTGGCAAAGTCTTCACACTTGGGAGACTAAATGAATAAATTGAAGTTTATCCTTATAGTGGAATACTCTTCAACATTGAAAAAAAGCATAGACAGTTAAGGGGAAAGCAGTGTGGATCACAGAGGCATTGTCCTATGTGAAAACCGTTTGCCCATGGTTATTGCTGTATATTTTATATCAATTATATAAAAACCAAACTTATAAAGAAAGATAATAGATTAGTGGGGCACAGGTAGAAGGAAGGTGTGCGTAAATATAAAGGAAGGGAAAAAGGAGATTTGTTTGGTTCTGTTGGTATTATTTTGGTTGTCCTGATCATTCAGGTCATAACATAAATTGAAGAGAATTAAAATTCACATCTTGGGAAGTAAAACATTTCCCATATGATAATTTCAAAAGTAAAACACAGAAGATATTAACACAAATACAAAGTCTTGATTCTTGAAAAGTGCATTTCATTCCACATAGAGACGAAAACATAAAATCAAACAAAAAATAGTGACACAAGCTTGTGTGTGTGAGCATGCGTGTGTGTGTGTGTGTGTGTGTGTGTGCTCATGGGTGCAGGCATGCACCTGAGATAAAAAAGAGCATAGACACCACAAATAAATGTGAACATGGACTGAAGAGTATAGGTTCCCTCCAGAGCATTGGTTTCGATCATGGCACAGGCTCAGGTAGGAAGGGAATGAGTTGGGACTAGCAATGTGAAAGTCAATTATCTACAGAAGATGACCAAGTAATATATAAAATCAGTAACTCAAACATGGGTCTATTTATGTGAAATAATGCATATATCCACATGTATGTAAACAGAATTTCATACATTGCTATATGGTTGTTGAACTGTAGCCCTAGCCAAGATAAAGAATTAAGCTGTAAAAGCAACTTTTGGAGTGATTTATAGAAGATGTATCTGATTCAGAAGATACAAACACATCAAAACCACAAGAGATGCATAAGCTCTCTTTGGAAATACCCAATTTCCCTTATTTCAGCTTATAACCAGGGAGAAGAAAAAGTGTCAAATCACCAGATAATCGTTATTGAGGCATGCAATGCTTCAGGTAAAATGCAGACTAGAAATTCAGTAGTGTCAGGGAAAAAAAATCTGTTGTTATCTTTGGTATAAAACCTCCAATTTAATATCACAACATGATTTTCTTCCTTTAATTGGCTAATCCACCCAAATACTCCTTGTGGACAACTTCAAAGAGAATATAAAAACTTGCTCCATTTTTCAGGTGGGAGGAGAGCAGCACAATGTCTTCATTTTATGTGTATTCTGGAGGTTTATAGAGCATTTCCTTTGTATGCTGTCTCATAGAGTTCACATGTTTTCCTTGTCTAGTGAGTTAAGTCCAATTTATATGCAAAAAACTGAGGCTCCTAGGGGACTGCAACTGACCTTTTAGAAGAGAAGAATGCCTTTACTTTTTAAAAAAAAATTTCATGGGGTGTCTGTGCCACCAGATAATATCAAGGACTTGACCATAAAACATTTAGTGTTTTTAAGAAAAATGGAAACAAATATATCAAAGAATGCAAGGACAACATTCTTATAAAAGATCTCAGGAGGGCAGGCTGTTCAAATCTATTTGTTCTAATGGTCAGTGGGTTAGGTTAAGCAGACCTTTTGGTCTTGAATACACTCCCTTGTCAGTGTCAGGAATTTTGATAAGGATAAATCAAGAACATAGTATTATGACTTTGGTGCTATAAAGACTTCAAGTGAAGGACAACTTTCTTAATATTATATTTGGCAATATGATAGGATTTATTTGAATGCCTATATGTTTAGTTGATTTTTATTGGGTTCTCTCAGAAGATGGGTATACATAAAAAACAAAATTTAAATAAAATTATAAAAACACACATTTTTAAATAGAGCTATCCACCCAAATACCCATGTCCAGTATGTAACTACCTCATAGCTTGTGTTACTTTGCTCATCAGTGATCTGATTTTCTCTAAACAGAACTCTGTGCATTATTGTTATTGTTGTTGTTGTTATTTTTGGCATAGAATCTCTATGCCTACTCCTTGGTCAGATTGTATCCACCAACCTAGCAGAACACAAGAACAAGATACAGGTTGGAGAGATACTGGAGCTGTTTCAGATTGGGTTCATTATCTTTATGTCTGTTCATCTAGTCACTGGGCTAGGAAAGAAATGAGATTAATTACAGGAAATGGAGCCACATCAAAGGAAGGGAAGTTGCAGATCAGACCTCTGGCTGAAGGCACCAAGTTGAGAAACAAATGGGGGTCATGTCAAAGTCAACAATGACAGTGGTCAAAACAGAATGAAGAGAAGTGAAGCCTAATTGAAAGAACGTGAATGACTTGGACTCTGAAGGCACAAAGGAGGTTCACTGGTCAAGAAATTCTGAGGTTGGACATACGTCCTTGAGGGAAGCACATGGCCTTGAGAGCTATCCAGTGAGCAATATAAACACATGATGCATTTGTAACATGCTTAAATACAGTAGAAGTAGGGAGAGAAAAAAAAAAGTAAAGAAGGCAAGAGAGAATACACAAAGAAAGGGCAAAAAAATGAATGGAGGAAAGTGAATAAGACAGAAAGGATGGAAAAGAGAGCACAAGAGAAACAAGGAATCAAATCATAAACTTAAAATGAATCTCAGAGGCAGGGTGAAATGATCATAAAATCTTGATAAGTTTTTTTTGTTTGTTTGTTTGAGGACAAGCAAATTGCACCAGAATCCAAACACAAGTTCTTAACTATCTAGTGAATTTGTTCGAATTATTCTGGTCATGGCATACAGTGATCAAATCTCACAATATATACATGCAAACACTTTAAAACTGATGAGCAGGTCTTACCATGAATCTAGTAGTGCCAGGAACGGGACTAGATGGAACAGAGAAGAATGAAAAGCATAAATAGAAAGAAAGAGGAAAAGGAGAAATAGGTACGTGAATGTGATTTTCTAAGATTAGAATTTAGAGAGAACTTCTTAATTTAAGGAGCACAAATGTAGATATATATGTATATCAAAGTAGGGGCTAGGCAGTGGCACACCTGGTTAAGTGTACAAGTTACCATGTGTAAGGTCCAGGGTTTGAGCCCCTACTCCCCACCTGCAGCAGGGGCCCTTCACAAGTTGTGAAGGAGGTCTGTAGGTGTCTCTCTCTCTCCCTCTCCACTCTCAATTTGTCTTTGTCCTCTCAATAAAAATTATATATATGGAAAAAAATGGCTGCTGTGAACAGTGAATTTGTGTGCAGGCACTAAGTTCAGTGATAACTCCAGTGGCAATAAATAAATAAGGATATATATATCCTTATTTATATATGTATATATACATATATGCATGGATATAGATTTGTACTTTTTTACAAAAAAAAAAAGTCAAAGTAATTCTGAAATATGTAAGTCCACTCTTGCCTTAGATTTTAAGGTAGCAATGATTTCTAAAGAAGGAACCCTCTTCCTGAAACCAGGATTGTTGACAGAAAGCAAAAACTTCAAGGGAAGACTATGCCACTGACATCAAATTGTGAAATTAATAGAGCGAATACCACAACTACCACCCAGACTTGATTTACCATTTCATTCTCATAGTGAGGGCTGACTAGGACCAAGAACCATCTCATGGCTGCCCTACATTTGAGTCAGGCTGTTCAAAAGTCCTACACACACACACACACACACACACACACACACACGTTCACTATTTATTCTCATTGTTTCTTCATTTGAATTGTCCTCTTTCTGCTTTCACTTTCCATTGTCTCTAGTGTCTCCCCTTAGCCTTTTCTCTTTGTTGCTTTTGGAAGCAATATTCCCAATCTTGTTTTCACACTGCAAAAATTCTGCTCCTAGTCAAACTCTTGGAAGACCAAGGCTGCCAAGTGTGCTTCCTACCTTTTCCTTATATTTTCAGAGTTGTTCAAGTGAATGAAGAGTAAGATTAAATTGCAACTCCTAAGCCCCTGAATATCACAACACACTAATATAAACATACTGTTTTAGCAGTAGCACATTACTAGAATAAAGATAAGTTGTCCTGGAGCCCCAGATTTCTACTCCACAAAAAACAAAAAACGACAGAGAGAGAGACAGAGAGAGAGAGAGAGAGAGAGGGAGAGAGAGAGAGAGAGAGGGGGGGGGGGCTTGGGGTATGGATTGACCTGCCAATGTCCATGTTCAGCGGGGAAGAAATTATAGAAGCTAGACCTTCTACCTTCTGCACTCCATAATGACCCTGGGTTCATACTCCCAGTGGGCTAAAGAATAGGAAAGCTTATATATTAAAAAGATTCAGTTTGGGGAGTCGGGCTGTAGCACAGCAGGTTAAGCGCAGGTGGCGCAAAGCACAAGGACCGGCATAAGGATCCCGGTTCGAACCCCGGCTCCCCACCTGCAGGGGAGTCCCTTCACAGGCGGTGAAGCAGGTCTGCAGGTGTCTATCTCTCCTCCTCTCTGTCTTCCCTTCCTCTCTCCATTTCTCTCTGTCCTATCCAACAATGACAACAACAATAATAACTACAACAATAAAACAACAAGGGCAACAAAAGGGAATAAATAAATAAAATAAATATTTAAAAAAAAAAAGATTCAGTTTGTGTTTTGAAAAACTTTGAGACATACAATTGATTTTCCCCCTCTCATATTAATTAAATACTGATTTATATGTCTACATTTTGCTAGGAGTGTACATAAACACCATTGCCACCACCAAAAGACTGTGACCCATCCCTCCCACCCACTCCCACCCCACACTGGCCCAGGAAGCTGCATGTCTACCCCTCACCACAGGGTTTTTACTTTGGTGCCCTACTTACAATTTGATCAGGTCCTGCTTTTAGTTTCCCTTTCAGATATTCTAAGTCAGCTTCTGTTGATGAGTGGGATCATCCCATACTCATCTTTATCTTTCTGACTTAGTTCACTTAACATAATTCCTTCTAGCTCTGTCCAAGATGGGTCAGAGAAGGTGGGTTCATTGTTCTTGATAGCTGCATAGTATTCCATTGTGTATATATACCACAGCTTTCTCAGCCACTCATCTGTTGTTGGGCACCTGGGTTGCTTCCAGGTTTTAGCTATTATGAATTGTGCTGCTATGAACATAGGAGTACACACCTCTTTTTGGTTGGGTGTTATGGAGTCCTTGGGGTATAACCCCAAGAGAGGAATTACTGGATCATATGGAAGGTCCATGTGTAGCCTTCTGAGAGTTTTCCAGACTGCTCTCCACAGAGGCTGTACCAATTTACATTCCCACCAGCAAGGTAAAAGGGTTCCTCTGTCCTCACATCCTCTCCAGCATTTGTTGCTGCTGTCCTTTTTGATGTATGCCATTCTTATAGGAGTGAGGTGGTATCTTTTTAATATATAGGCTGTGTATTTGATATGCGGACTCTCTCAAAAGCCTAGACCAAGTAGATTAGAAGCATCCAATAGCACAGCTATATACAAGATACTGGATACTGTACAGCAAACCATAACAAAAGGACTTTTCAAAGTTAACCCAATTACCAAATAATGTGATGATAACATTAACTAGCGATTGTCTTTTTGAACCCTAAGACAGCAGGAACCTCACATCTCCACTATAGAGCCCCTACTTCCCCCAGTCCTGGAACCCTTGGATGGGGCCCACTTTCCCGTATGCCTCTCCCAATCCATACCAAATAATATTGCATCCGCCGATCACGACCTAACCAACACAATGATTGCCACCTCAACATGCTTCACTTCAGACTGTGTCCAGAGACTTCACGTGTGGAATGACAACCCTTCAGCTTCATTACTCGGGTGAGACCTTTCCTTTTATAGTACACTCTAATTTCATCTCAGGTGGTTCACTTTCTAACGAAGTCCCAAAACCTAGATATACACCAGTTTCTGTGAGAGAGAGCTTATGTTCACACGTATCCATAAACTACTGCAAAATATATACCTGAAAGCAGAAGTACACTAGAGTTTGTTTGCAGTGAGTACCTCCCTAACACTTCCTCTCCACTATTCCAAGCTTTGGGTCTATGATTGCTCAACAATTTGTTTGGCTTCGTATGTTAACTCTCTTTTCAATCACCAGGTTCCAGATGCCATCAGGATGCTGGCCAGGCTTCCCTGGATTGAAGACCCCACCAATGTGTCCTGGAGCTCAGCTTCCCCAGAGACCCACCCTACTAGGGAAAGAGAGAGGCAGACTGGGAGTATGGACCGACCAGTCAACGCCCATGTTCAGCAGGGAAGCAATTACAGAAGCCAGACCTTCTACCTTCTGCAACCCTCAATGACCCTGGGTCCATGCTCCCAGAGGGATAGAGAATGGGAAAGCTATCAGGGGAGGGGGTGGTATATGGAGATTGGGTGGTGGGAATTGTGTGGAGTTGTACCCCTCCTACCCTATGTTTTTGTTAATTAATCCTTTCTTAAATTAAAAAAAAAATAAAAAAAAAAGAATAGGAAAGCTATCAGGGGAGGGGATAGGATACGGAATTCTGGTGGTGGAAATTACATGGAATTGTACCCCTCTTATCCTATGGTCTTGTCAATACTTCCAATTTATAGATAAGTAAATAAAATAATAAATTACTAATAATTAAAAAAATAAAGTGTTAAAAAAAGAGAAATTGGACTGTGTGTTTGTGTGTGTGTGTGTTTCTTCTCTTTACTAAAATTCAGAAACCTAAACAGACTCCTTAAATTTCAATATATAGGGAGTTGGGCGGTAGTGCAGAGGGTTAAGCGCACATGGTGTAAAGCACAAGGACCGGCATAAGGATCCTGGTTCGAGCCCCCGGCTCCCTACCTGCAGGGGAGTCGCTTCACAGGCAGTGAAGCAGGTCTGCAGGTGTCTATCATTCTCTCCCGCTCTCTGTCTTCTCCTCCTCTCTCCATTTCTCTCTGTCCTATCAAACAATGATGACATCAATAACAACAACAATAATAACTACAACAATAAAACAAAGCCACAAAAGGGAATAAATAAATAAATAAATAAATATTTTTTAAAAATTTCAATATATAGTTTAGGGGGCTCAGCAGGTAGTTCACACATTAGTGTGTATATGTTACCATGCATGAGGACTTCTGTTGAAGCCTGAGGCTACAATGCAGACATAGAAATATTCTCAGAGAAGAAGCTTCATGAGTAGTGGAGCAATGCTTCAGTCTCTCCTTCCCTCTGTTTCTCTCAGTCTCTATCTCCTTGCAGAGAGATTGGTACTAGAGCAGAGAATGTGGGAAAGCACACATTATGTAGATGTGGAGCTGGGTGATTCCTCTCTTCAGCTTTCACTGGGAAACCATTTCTAATGGCAAGATGGGTTTGATGGGAGACTCATCAGAGGACCCGGATGCTAAGCTTTTGACTTAATTCTGCAAAACATGCATTTTAGCAAACAAGAATTAGAGAATGGCCTCTGGCTAAATTGCAGAGAGTCCCTGAAGAGTAAATCCTCAGAGAGGAGAATCACTGAAGAAGAAAATGAAGATGACAAGGCTATTGCTTCTTAATAAACATGATCACATTTTCAGCATGCATTATTTATTACTTTTCTTTCACTGATTTATTGTCCTAAAACATGTAATCTAATATGGAGAGGAACATATACATACTTACACAGATATCCTGGTGATATTCTTGTGTTTCACCAGAAAACAAACAAACAAAACAAATCCCAAAATATTCAGGCAGTCTCTGATATAACCACTACAAACTATTTTATTTGGTTTATTTTTCCTCTTTTTTCCTGCTTGTTTTCCTTCCTTCTTTCAAGATGCATAAATATAATGAAATTGTTATCTTTGAAAGTGATACATAAATCCCTATGTCAGGAAATTGAAATACAATACTGATGAACTGCAAAAGAAATCAGCATGTCACCCATTTTGCAGGCATAGATGTAAAGACTCAAAAAATTCAGTTGACTTGCTTGAATTCATATTGGCAGAATTCACAGAACAGGATTTGGATCTTGGGCATCTGATCCTGGGTGTGTGTGTGTGTGTGTGTGTGTGTGTGTGTGTGTGTGTGTGTGTATGTGTGTGAAAGAGAGGGAGATATATAAATATATAGAGAGACAGAGAGAGAGACAGAGACAGAGAGAGACATAAAGACAGAGAGAGTCAGTCCACAGCACCAAACCTCTCCCTAGTGCCATGGTGACTAGGGGCTCAAACATAGGTTACAGTCATGGCAAATTAGGTGTCTTCTGAGTGACCTTGGGAACACAATTTTTTTTTAATATTTATTTATTCCCTTTTTTGCCCTTGTTGTTTTATTGTTGTAGTTATTATTGCTGTTGTCGTTGTTGGATAGGACAGAGAGAAATGGAGAGAGGAGGGGAAGACAGAGAGGAGGAGAGAAAGATAGACACCTGCAGCCCTGCTTCACCGCCTGTGAAGCGACACCCCTGCAGGTGGGGAGCCGGGGTTCGAACCGCGATCCTTATGCCGGTCCTTGTGCTTTGCGCCACCTGCGCTTAACCCGCTGCGCTACAGCCCGACTCCCGGGAACACATTTTAATGTGTAAACTGAACCCATCTGCCCAATGTATCAAAGTTTATAATTTCATGGCTTGGTTTCAAGCCAGGCTCCACATTGAACTGATCCTGAGTCCTTGTTTTCTTTCTACTAACCACATGCCCTCCAACACATAAATTCCTTTGAATTCAGTCAACCTTCTGACTTAGAAAAGAAAACAGAAAATAACTCTTGACTCTGACTCTGTCTTGCGCCATGATTCTTTTTCCCTTTCAGCTTTACTGAGATACAGTTCACATACAATACACATAACCACTTCTAGAATCTTTTGTGGACTTAGATTGTGAGCACCCGGGGTTAAGAAACTAACGATTATTAATAAGTAAACATGTTGAACCATTATCAATCATACAGAACACTTTTTTCTTTTTGCTACTGTCTGCCCATCCCTTGATAAAAGCTAAGAAACAGGACTTTAAATCTTTAAGAATGTCTTTTGTAAGCTTCCCTTCCAATAAATAAATAAATAAATAAAAGATAATAGTTATAAACTTTTCTGAAATTCTTGACTTGGAGCTGGTAACACAGCAAATCAAGGAGGTTCTGGTGCTGTCAGGATCAGGAATTATGATGAAAGGCAGAACACAAGAAGAAGGATGCTAGGAGACAAAACTAGGGAAAGATGGGTGATGGATCACTCACCAGAGGTTCAAGACCCTTCAAAGTAAGTGTACATGTCAAAGCTACATCAAATAGAACAAAAAACCTGGACTTTAGAAGCCAGGTGGTGGCTCCCCCAATAGGGTATACACATTACCATGCATGTGGGCCCAGGTTCAACCCCTGTCCCATGTGTGGAATACTGCTGTAGGTCTCTCCCCCTCTCTGTGCCTATTTCTCCCTCTCTCTGTTGGTCTCTATGGCAAAGGGGCCACTAGGAATGATGGAGTTATAAAGGCACTGAGCCCAGGTAACAAAAACAAGCAAACAAATAACAACAAAGTAACTGGAATTTAAACACTGACCATACATTCTTTGTTTGTTTTCATGATGATGGGATAAAATCACATTTCATGTAGAAAAGGTAGAAGTGATGAAATAACAGAAAGAAAAAAAGACTCCTCTATGAGAAATCATATCATAATACAACAGTATTACATAAAACATAATCTTTATCACTATAGGTATGTACAGTTATATCTAGCATAGATATATATTTTTTAATTTTTTTAAATATTTATTTTATTTATTTATTCCCTTTTGTTGCCCTTGTTGTTTTATTGTTGTAGTTATTATTGTTGTTGTCGTTGTTGGATAGGACAGAGAGAAATGAGAGAGGAGGGGAAGACAGAGAGGAGGCGAGAAAGATAGACACCTGCAGACCTGCTTCACCGCCTGTGAAGCGACTCCCCTGCAGGTGGGGAGCCGGGGTTCGAACCGGGATCCTTATGCCCGACCTTGTGCTTTGCGCCACCTGCGCTTAACCCGCTGCGCTACAGGCCGACTCCCGCATAGATATATTTTAATATTATAACTAAATTAACTTTAATATTCTACAGAATAATAATGTATACATTATTTTATACTTTGTATTTCCTTACCCCTACTTAATATATCAGAACTATTTTGCTTTATATACATGAATTTATTTTTGTTGCCAGGGCTTCATCTCTCTGGGTCACCTTTTTTGATCGAGACAGAGAAACAGAGGGAGAGAGGGAAAGACACCCGTGTCAAAAATCCCCCCAGTGAAGTGGGGCTTACTTTCAAACCTGAGTCTCATGCATGTCAAAGCAAGCACCCTCCTAGGTAAGCTGTCTCACTAATTCTATTAGCATGAATTTTAAATAACAGGTGATAATCTGTTGTGTAGCCTCACTGTTTTTTTAAACGGCCAATGCTGGACAAGGTAGATAGCATAATGATTATGCAAAATACTTTCATGCCTGAGGCACCAGATGTCCCAAAAGTTCAATACCCTACAGTACCATAAGTCAGAGTTGAGCCATATTCTGGTAAATAAATATAGAGTAACCAGTCCCTTGTTATTGAATATTATATTTATTTCTAATTTCACTGTAATTCCAATACTCACTAGACACATCTTTCTTGGTATGTATATCCCACTAATAGCTGGACATAGAATTACTGTGTCATGGGCAAGATTCACATTAAGAGTATTGATGTATTACCAAAATGTTCTCCATAGACTGTTAATTTGAACTTTCTACTATAGTGTAAGAAATTTTTATGCTCATTTCTTCAAGTTTATTTTGTATCTACATTTTGTTTTATGCCAATACAACGCTAGATATTGATGTAAAATATATTTATGATTTGATTGCAATAATAATAATAATAACTTATGGCATTTAAATTGCACCTGTTTTTTGCCTGGTTGAGATATATTCACATTAATATTTGTTTTTGAATATAGATGTGTACATACATGTTTTCCAGCAATCTATTTCCTTGAAGCCTAAACTAAAACAGAGAAAATAACAACAAATACAAATTCCAAAGTTCACAGTGAGCAATGCCAATACTGAACAACAACAATAACAACAACAACAACAACAACAACAAATAAGGAAACTAATGTACCAATGCAAAAGTGATAAAGAGAGGTGGGTTGATATTTAAAATGTAGTGGTTTTCTAACAATTGAATTGACTTAGCCCATAAGGGGTCATCTATGAGGAAGTATGTCCTATATGTGGTTAAGACAATTTTTTTTTCTTTTGCCACCACAGTTATCACTGGATCTCAGTGTCTGCACTAGGAATGCACTGCTCCTGGAGGCCATTTTTCCCCCATTTTTTTTGATAGGATAGAGAGAAATTGAGAAGGGAGAGAAAGATAGGGAGAGAGAAAGACAACTGCAAACCTGCTTCATTGTTTGTGAAGTGACCCGCCACCCCCCGCAGGTGGGGAGCCTGGGGTTCCAACCAGGATTCTTGCACAGGTCCTTGTACTTGATATTATGTGTGCTTGAACCGGTATACCTGGCCCCTTTTAAAACAATTTCTTCAATAAAATAATTTGTTTTCCTTAAGATACATCTGTCTGTCTATCTATCTATCTTATCTGTCTGTCTGTCTATCTTTCTCTCATTTAATTTAGGAAAACAGCTCAGTTCTTTGTTCAGATGGAAAAAATGTGCACTTTGTTAAAACTATTTGTGAATCAGGCTCAAGATGAAATCCACTGTCTGATTTACCAGCAAGTTTTAGAAATAAAGACTAGACAGAAAATAGGTACAGCAGGGCATTAAAAATAATGCTCATTTGCAAATCAAGTAATAGAGACCTAAGCCTTTCTTAACCAGCATGATAATGAACAAAGAGCTTCCTTTACCTGGAGGTAATAATGGCAACTTAGTTCTTATCTGAGGGTTGGGATCTAGGAAGGCAGGGTTGAAATATGCCTCTGTTTCTTACCAACTTGCAAACTGAACAAGTCATTATGCCTCTCTAAAGCTCACTTTTTCTTTTTTCTTACTTTTTAAATCTTTACTTATTTATTGACTAGAGACAGAAATGGAGAGGGGAGAGAGTGATAAAGAGGGAGAGAGACACCTGCAGCCCTGCCTCACCACTCACAAAGCTTTCCCTCTGCAGGTGGGGATCAGGGGCTCAAAGCTGGGTCCTTGCGCATTGTAACATGTGCACTCAACTAGCTGCGCCACCACCCAGCCCGCAAAACCTCACTTTCTCTTGTATCATCTGTAAAACTATTGTACATACATATGTTCCTTCACAGTTTCAATGTGAAGAATGAATGAAATAATTGATGGCTGGCAAGCAGAAATTCCTCAATAAAAATCAGCCTCCTCTTAATCTTTTCTTTTGCATCAAGCAGATCTCAGGTCAAACCCAGTGTAACCCTTTCCTTCTAATTATCTTCCACTTTCTTCCAGCATTTTCCATTTTGTTTATTTTCTTTACATCACTTGACTCTGTTAAATGTTTTGAATAACCCTCTTGAAGATATCCGAGAGTTAGAATCTTACTAAGCATATATTTTTAGTACCTATCAGAGGGGCTGACACTAGGTAGGTTCTCTCTCTCTCTCTCTCTCTCTCTCTCTCTCTCTCTATATATATATATATATATATATATATATATATATATTTTTTTTTTGGAAAAAAAGCCTGGTTAAGTAGATAGTCATGCCTGTATTGACAAAAACTTTTATTCATACCACTGATATGCTACTCAACTAATTTTATTTAATCTCTGTCTCTCTTTTTCTCTCCTTGTCTTTTTAAAAATTATTATCTTGATTTTTTTATTGGATAGAGATAGCCAGAAATTTAGAGGAATGGAGAGGTAGAGAGTGAGAGAGACAGAGAGACACCTGTAGCCCTGCTTCACCATTCATGAAACCTTCCCTCTGCAGGTGGGAACCAGGGGCTCAAACTTGGATCCTTATGCACTGTAACATGTATACTCAATCAAGTGTGCCACCACCCGGTCCCTCCTTGTCTTTTTTTTTTTTTTTCCCTATTCCTTTCCTTCTTTATGGCAAATAACAATTACATCAACCTCTCTGCTAAGTGCTAGGGATGTGTTCATGAACAAACCAGAAACTATTAAAAGACTCAGGGTTCAAATTTCTCTGCTGATCTACCAGTCTCTCTTCTCATTACTCAGGAATCACTCAGACTTCAGATTAGACTACAGATGCAGTGGAGGTTGAAAGATTCTTAATGTTCCTGTGAAGAACCACCCCCCCCACTCCATTGTCAACAGACTTCCAGTTTTGTTCATATTTTATCTTTCTATTAAATATGCTATTTTGTTTCAAGATCTGCTGCTGTCCACCAAAAATACAACTCTCTTACTAACCCTGCCAGCTCCTGAATGATACCTTTGTGGACACTAAAAACAATTTAATGGCATGTCACAATAGCAATTCAGTCTGTTAATAGTCCCGCTCAATGATACTATATTGCATAAACCTCCTCCAGACGTCTGACAAATAATTCACCTTTACTCACTCCACAGTAAGCTCCATTTCACTAACAAATATACTTCTTCCCAAACCTACAAATATTCTACATCTCTGGCCTGTGACAGTAGCTATTTTTTTTGGATGAGATCAGTGGTATCATGTTTCCTCTCCCTGGCTTAGTCCCAATGATAATCTTTTTCCACGCCAGGCATCAAATTAAGGGCCAGAAGAGTCCCTGATTTCTCCTTTGCATACCAGTGGACAAATATCTTATGATTACTCAGACACAAGAATTTTCATTTTCTTGCTTTGTGGAAACCTGTTCTGCAAAATGTAATCCATGGGACTGCTCCCCAAGATCAAGATGTAAGGAATGTTTTCCCTCCAATGGAACTAGTTCCCTATTATTTTATTTATACCTTCAAATAACTTCCTCAGTGTCATTTGTCTAGAAATATTTGACCTCAGACTCTATGGATCCCAACAGTTTTTTGAAGCCAGAAATTTTATGAATCTGAATGAATTTACATTTTGATTTCCATTAATCCTCACCTGAAAGTTAGCACATCTCTCAATTATAAATGCAAGCACCAAATCATAGGATCTGTGCAAGTCACAAATATCTTCACAATTACAGAGATATTGAAACACCACTGATGTTTATTACTGTTTCGAAGTTATAGTAGTAATTCAGCTTCTGGATAGATTGCTTTCTACTTTGCCAGTAAAAGAGAAAAGAACATATATAACTACATCAAAATCTGTTTGTTAAAAAAAGATTTTCAGACCAGAGAGATAGCTAACCATGTGGAAGGTGCATGCCGTACCATGCTGCAGCATAGGCTGGAGCCTTGGTGCCACATGGAAGGTACCGTGGCACTGAATGTTGTGTCTCTGTTCCTCTATCTGAATGAAAAAGCAGCTTGGAGCAATGCAATCAGACATGCCTATGGTTCAAACTACACACACACACACACACACACACACACACACACACACACACACACACACACACACACATTTTTCTCACTGTGTCTCAAATAACTGAAATTTGCTAACCTTTTGTATTTTGATTTCATGTATTTTAAAACAGCATCTTCATAAAGTGTCCATTGATGTCATAAGATCATCAAAAGACTCAGTGACTAAGGCAAGGTAATTAGGTTTGATTTTTGGAATGGATGGTCAGGAGAATGCCATGACACAAATAGTCAGGAACACATATGCTCCCTCTTTGGTGATTATGAAGAAGAAGAAAGCAAGCACCTCAAAAGTATTAACACTTCATGTGTGTGAAATTTGTTTCCTCTTTCCAAACATCCTGTGTGATTTGTTCTTCTACTCTCCTTCACTTTACCAAAATGGAATGTGAGACTCAAGAGTAGCAAACTCAAGCTTACTCAGTTGGTGAGTTTGATAGTTAAGACTGAAAACCAGGGGTTGGGAAGGATTTCCATTTACTTCACCTTTCTATTGCCTCTTATAAGTTTAGTAATAAAGGAACCAAGTGCACTGCAGACAATGTCCATTTGCTACCCCTAACAATCCTATAAACTGTTTAGGATTTTGATCAACCACCTTTTTTCAGATGATAAGACTGGGATTATAGTTAAAATATATTAAATATATATTAATAATAATATATTAGTATGTTATATTAATATATATTTAATATATATTAAAGTTCAGAGAATTTTACAAAGCAATACAGTTAAGAAAGGGTGGCCTAGCAGTGTCAAATCTAGTAATGTCTATTTTATACATAAAGTTTTATTGACACACAATCATGCTTATGAGTAAAGACATTTGCATTCTATGATTATTTTCACCCTAGGATAGCAGAGTTGACTGCATAGATCAAATGGCTTACAAAGGTTAAAAATCTGTACATCCTGGCTCTTTACAGTCAAAGTATAATGTTCATGCTCTTAACTATCAAATATTAAACCAATTTTGTGGTTGTGTCTGTCATTTACTGGTTGATAATATGGCCATGGGAAAGGAAGTCACTGAAATCTGCAGTGTCTGGAGCTGTAAACTGGGAATATGGAGGCATCAATAACTTACAAGTGTCATGAGGAAGAAATGTATAGGAAGAGTTCAGCATAATTACTGACATGTGAGAAGGGTCCAGGAAGCTGAAGTGATTGTTAATATTACCATTACTGTTGAAATCTGTAGTTATACCCTCACATCACATTCTTAAAAGGCTTAAGAATCCTGAAAGTTAATCTAGAAACTTCTTTTTTTAAAAAAAATATTTATGTATTTATTTATTTATTGTTGGATAGAGAAAGAGAGAAATTGAGAGTGAAGGGGGAATTAGAGCATGAGAGAGACAGAGAGACACCTGCAGTTCTGCTTCACCATTCATGAAGCTTTCCCCCTGCAGGTAGAGACCAAACGTTTGAACCTGGGTCTCTGCACACTATAATGTATGCGCTTAACCAATTGCACCACCACCTAGCCCCAGAAACTTCTCATCATGTCAATCCACACAGGAAGTCCATCCCGAAGTTAGGTCTGCATCTCACAACATGTAATCTGCTTCTCCAGTTAAAACAATACTGCCCTCTGAAATGATGTGGTCCTTCCAGAGACAGCAGATCTGCTTAACTAAGTCTTTCTTTAGGAATGAGAGTCAGTCCCCAACTTTATTCCTCTGATAGGTCACACATTACCCAAGAAACAGGAGACTCATTTCAAATGAATGAGAGTTCAAATCTATTGAGTAAAAATCAACTACATTAAGTAAAAGAGATTCCTTATGGGTACGGAAGGGACCAACTCAGTGGAGATAGTAGAATTTCATAAAATGCCTTCTTTTTAAGAAGGAAAGACTGCTGACCCCATTTACTTGCAGGTTGCTTCCCAGAGAAACACTTGGTGATGCTTAAAACAAGTTTTCTTCCCCAAGCTCTGTCAAGAGACGTAAAAAGAAAATTAAGATGATTACATGTGTTTAGGAGAAATTAAAGTGTTTTGGCATGAAGTTTGCTTTTTCTATCAACCATATTAAACCAACAATTACCCAACACTCCATTCGACTTGGAAGATGCTGTCTTACCATGCAGAATCATTTTTATAAGTTCCTTTTGCAAATTAAGACGGCAGAATAAGTTAGGAATAAGACATACATGAGTTTAAAGTCTAGATTCTATACGCCCTGGTTCATTTCTTATACTTTTGGTTTTCTGATAGTTTGGAAGTTTGTTCCATTTCTGGAAATGTAGTAGTGTATTGTGGCCTTCAATACTTTGGACTTTTCTTTATCTATTTCCTTTGCCAGCTAACTATATTGTGTACCCCTGTCTGACTCCCAGCTTCGCATATGACCTGAACTATCTATTTGGATGTCAGCAAATGTGACACAGAAATTTGAGAAATGTTTACATGACATGATTTAGTTACTTTTCTTCTCCGCTATTATTACAGAGGAAAATGTATAGATTAACTTGGTGGGTGAGGACCAAGTCCACTCCAGTCATCATAGCCATGGATGTTCTTTACTAGTCAACAACTAGGCAATCCCTTAACATGTAAGTGAACCTGACCAAAGTCAGAAGAGCTATTTCATTGACCTGGAAGCTGGTTACATATTTGTAAAGGGAGCCAACTGATACTGGTGAGCCTACCCCAGATCAACTAGAACCCTTCACGCCCAATTTGCTAATATATATATCACTGAGGTTGGGGGTGTTTGTTAGGCAGCAAAGTCTTGCCAATAAATAACCGTTACATATAATACTTCACAAAAACAATCATGAAGAATAAATAAAATAATAGGTAGTAAGTGCTTCCCAGAGTTGGTATCTAGCTACCAGGTAGAAATGTTTGGAGATAACAGAGTTGAAGCTGGTGTGGGATACTTTCATGAAATACTAACCATTTTTGTTTGTTTCTGCCCTTTTATGTAGTTATCAGTTCTGTTACTTGACTTAGGGAAGGATGGAGGCATAACCTAAAGAAAAATCCCCTTTGCCTTTCCTTAGCTTTTATTTCTCCAATGTTAACCCTTCCCTGAAGAAATGTAGAGGATTTGTACCAAAAAAAAAAAAAAAAGTAAAGAAAAAAGAAAGAAAGAAAGAAAAAACACCTATACCAGTGTGGACATTTTTCTTCCTCATTTCCTACTCTCATAGGATGGGAAGAGTTGAGGAGAGGAAAAAGTATTCAATTACGGGAAGACAACACTTTGGGCTCTGGTGTGTCTAAGCAGCCAGGATACAAGAGGCAACTTACAGAAAGATATCTGTGCACCAAGAATAGTCCAGATGCCATGAGAGTTACAAAACCAGCATGACGGGTGTGCTACCATAAACCAAGGTGGACATGACATTAAGTCATCTTATCTAAGGTCCTATACATTTTCCCAGAGAGCTACCTCTCTCCTACTTCCAAACATCTTGGGCTGGCAAACCATTTTGATTTCTAATTCAACTTTAAAGGAAAAAGACTGCGTGACAGCTTGCAGTTAAAATGTTCTGTTCGCTTAGCTGGAAATGAGAATTAATGGGAAGTCTAAAAAAAATGGTGGTAATATTCCTTGTAGATTTTTAGTTAGTTGTCTCAAGATTTATACTTAACTGAGTGTTGTTTTTGATGATGATGTAGAGGTGGCCATTGTTAGGAGATATAACTATGTAGGTTCTACAGGGAAAATATTAACTCTATTAATAAGAAAAGTGTGTGCTTTTGTAGTTAAAGTAGGTTCACTTTATTGTGAAGCTGATTATCTGTCAGTAGATTACCTTATCTTCAACAGATCATATCTTGGGAGGGGGTGATATTCAGGACAGACTGTGATTTTAAAACAATTTATTTAATTAATTTATTTTTTGTATAGAGACAGAGAAATAAAGAGAGAAGGGAAGGTGAGAGAGGGAGGGAGGAAAGGAGAGAGAGAGAGAGAGAGAGAGAGAGAGAGAGAGAGAGAGAGAGAGAGAGAGAGAGAGACTTTCTGCAGTGCTGTTTCACCACTTGTGAAGATTCCCACGCTGCAAATGGAAACTGGAGGCTTGAATCTAGGTCCTTGTACACTGTAACACGTGCATTCTATGGGACCTGCTACAGCTCAACCCCCAGATTGTTATTTTTATGTAACAATCCTGCCTGGCTCAGATCCTTAGAGAAGGCCCTTCTGTAGAAGACATCTTGACAGTCTTCAGGCTGCATCCTGCCCAGGCATATGTGTTCTTTGACTTCTTCGATGTTCACATTTCTAAAAAATGTTATGAAAAATCAAGAAAAATCTTTTCAAGAATGAACATACAAATAAATTAGGAATTTTGGATTATTGGGTGTGGGGGGGATGGGGAATGCACCCCTCAAGGACTACTTAACTGGAACCAGAAGCAGGGGCTCCCTCTAGTGACAGAGAGTGCTCTTCACTGACTATAGTCTCCACTACTCCCTACAGTCTTGCCAGTCGCTAATTATGGGTTATCATTGTTCCTGTTTTTGAATCTTTTAGAGAAGACTTAAACTTCTTTGTGTCTGTGGTGATATTTAAAGTGAAAAATAAGATCATACAAAATGGAGACCACATTTATTGGTCACTACCATATTTAACTTTCCTAACTAGACTTGGGGAACTTGATGTGGGACTCTAAATTTTATCCTTAAGATAATTCAGTGAAATAATGTGTGTGCTTTCAAATAGAAGAAAGTGATATTATTATTTTCATAAACATCTACACATACACACACACACACCTAAGGATTAATAGTTAAAGAACTACCTGTAAATAGTTTTTGCCTGCCTGAAATATTTTTAATTTCTCTTTCAAACAGGAATAGTTATTTTCTTAGGAGTCCTATATATTCTTCTGGGGAGACAAGTCTATCACTGGAATTTTAGTAAGATTCTAAAAAGGCAGCAAAAATGTGTGGCAAATGAAAAAAAAAAGAGGCCATTTGTAAAGAAGTACTATTTGTATCGAATATCATGAGAAAATAAGTGCATCATGACAATTTTGAACATCTTCCATGATTTGATTGTCAGTAATGAAGCCCACAGGAGAGTGATAAATGTGTAGAGGAAAAGTATCTATTTCATTTATATGGCAAATTATGCAGCTCAGGGCTTGATAGCACTTGGCAAAATACAAATGTATTTGAATGGAATTCAAATTGTTGCTCTTTGCCTAAGACACAGGTAAAATCACCAGGGGTCCTGTCTTTGGATTTTTATAAGAGGTAAGAGTTTAAGTAATAGTAGCGGTATTACAAAATTACCTTTAAACACTGAAAACATTTTTACTTTGTTACAGGGTGTAATTTCCACTTTTTCCTCTAATGGCTCATATACAGAAAATGATACACTAATGCAATTTTTCAAATTTAGTTACCTTTTTTTGTGTTCTAAAATTATATGTTCTCGTTATTTGCCCTGTTTGTCAGTCTTCAGAATCCATTTATTCCCCAGTTCTTATGGTTCCATAATTTATCTTCTTGTCACAGAACTTTCATAAACTTTTTAAAGATACAAAATACTTGCAATAAACTCTGACAAAAATGCTTCCAGTTCAACTTTTGAAATCTTTCAATTATGTTTTGAACGATTATCATACTTTCTAGTGTTGCTGTTCTGTGAAATCTCTCATGGAGTGACATCTCACTAGGCTAGGGGAAAAATTACTTAAAAAGACACTCACTTCAAACCATTTATGTTTCTTTGCTTCTTCACTTTGGAATCTATAGATTTATATTCAGGCTCATATCATGTAGAGAAGAGAAAAAAGAAATGATGAAAGGAGAATTATATCTTTGGTACACGGGGATGCTATTCAGTCAAACTCCAATTATCTGAAAGTTGAATGGGATGAGGAGGAATTGGGCTTTATGTAGTCTCTGGATGCCAGATGAAGATATAGGTAAACCCATAATTAGACAGGTTTATTAAGCATAAAACAAAACATAGTCATCTCAAAAGTAAGAAATAGTCATAGATAAATGTGAAGAAAAATTGCTGTATCTTGTTTTTATAATAAAGAGATACTCAGTGCACACCCATATTAACTCAGATAAGCTTATTGAATAGCACATGAATGAATATGGGTGCGCACTGAATTTATGTAATAGAGCTCTTAGTAATTCCTAGACCCATACTGTTCAACAGAAACATAAAACCAAGGCACATACAGAAGTTAAAATGTTCTATTAACCACATCAAACAAATAAAAGGAATAAATAAAATTAATTTCAATAGCATATCTTATTTAACTAAATATCTCAAGAGTTTGATTTTAATGGCCATTTAACATGTAATTCATATAACAAATTAATAATGAGACTTTCCATATTCTTTTCTGTATTTTCAAATTTCCAGATGTGTTTTATACTCAGTACATTTTATAATGCTATGGGTTTCAAGGTCACCATATCTGACCATCCAGTTGTAGAATGAACCTAGGGATAGGTTCCGGGTTCCTGGTAAGAGCTCTTATGGTAACAGTCCTCTCTCACTATAACAGCTATTTTTTTTTGTTGCCAAAACTGTGTAGTTGTGTCGTTCTCATTAATTTAATATTAATGATAACTGGAAACAGATATTTCTTATACTGTTTTAATTTAGCACTGATTTTTGAAACATTGTTGCAGTTCAAGAAATATTGAATAAGAAAGGTTGATAATAAATGAGTGATTAGCTTCATTTTCTTTCACGGAAACAAACTTTGGGGTAGGGGGGCTGAATATGGGTGAAGGAGTATCTATTTATAATGTTCAAAATTGCTTATATTATTTTATGTTGAGAGAGAGAGAGAGACTCCAGACCAGAGAGAGAGAGAGAGAGACTCCAGAGCACCACTCAGTTCTAGCTTATAGTGGTGCTGAGGATCGAATTTGGGACAACAGAGCCTAAGGCATGAAAGTCTTCTGCATAACCATAATGCTGTCTCCTCAGCCCTACAGAATCACTTCTGATGCAGGCAATACACAGTTGTGAGTGGTGGTTACTCCTCCTAGAAAACTATTCTAATGACTTCTTCTGAAAACTATTCTAATAACTCCCTCTAGAAAACTGTTCTAAGTGCTGACAGGTGATGACCTGATACCAATGCTTGACTGACACTGGGATATTCTGTCTCAAAAGAGAAAAAACACTAATGGGTTTGTATTCTAGCATCTTCTGTTTATGATTCAAATTCAAATTAGACTTGACCAAGGCCCACGTCTACAATCAACCCTTCTCTGCATCCCTCACTCCCTTATAGGATTCTGAGGCCATTCCTTTAGTAAGTCATCTGTAACTAAACGCTTGCCTCAGAGTCTGCTTTTCATGAATATGATAAGACATTATGGTTTTTCCTTAGTGTGATTTGTTATGTTTTCTTTCATCTTACCCACCCACTGAAAATTTAAATACATTTTTCCCAGAAAAAGTCTTTCAAAATGTCTTCCTTCAGTAACCCCAATATCATTAATATTCTACTTCATCAAGTAATCAAAAGCCTCCAAAATGATTTGCCTTTTCTATCTGGATATTTATTTTGCTACCTGAAAGTTCCAGTAAATTATTTCTCTGTGCCTATCAAACAGTTGTGATCAACATCAAAATCCATCACTGAAAAATTTTACAATTCTCCTGAGTGATAAAAGGGAGTGATAATTCTGTCACATCTCCATGTGACCCAATTGTTAACTTGAGTGTGATATGACTTCATGAAGACTCATGCTTTTCACACAGTGTGATTGTCATTTCAGTCATTTAAGAATAGAGGCAAAGGTCAGCAAAATAGCTCACTTCTTTTGCCATGTGAATAACTCAGGTTTAGTCTTGGCCCCCATTTCAAAGAAGGGAGTTATTCTACTATGGTTTTTCTTACTGATTCTTTCTAAAAAAAAGAGCAGCAAAGAGAGGCCAGGAGATGGCACACTTGGTTAAGTGCTCCCATTACAGTGCTCAAGGACCTACATTCAAGCCCCTGAAGGGGAGAAGCTTCACAAGTGGTGAAACAAGACAGCAGGTGTCTGTCTCTTTCCCTCTCCCTTCCCTCTCAATTTCTCTCTCTCTCTCTCTCTCTCTCTCTCTCTCTCTCTCTCTCTTCAGTAATAAATAAATACAACTATTTTAAAAAGAGTAGTAAAGCCTTGGGATGGTCAGGAAAAGAATGGAAATAGGTAGAACTGCCAGGTTGGTCCAGTGGTTGGTCCAGTGCTTGCCTTGCATGCATGTGGTCCGTGTAGTCCCGTGTTTGATTCCTGGCACCACATCACAGCAACAAAGAATAGAGACAGATGCATTGAGAGAAACTTTGGGGATATCTTGGATTAAACACAATCACATTGACTGCGTTCACTATTTAGAAAAATAGATGAAAAAAGAGGAACTTTCAATTTTCTCTATCTTTTTTTCTGAACCTATACTCCCATGCTACATGTGACAAAACCAACAAACGAAAACTCATCAGAATCTAGCCAGGCTGATGCACTGATTTCAAAATTTCAGTTTATAGATAGTAAGTTAATCTCTTTTCTTAAGAGTCCATAAGTCTATATTTTTGGTTTTATCCACCTTAGTAAGACACAAAGTAAATATGCATTATGTCATTGGATTCCCCATTGGCAATCTTGAGGACTGCCCTTAATCTTATATTCTAGAACTTCGGTCAAACAATGAGACCAGTGGTCTAGGCTATAGTAGTGGAAACTTTCTAGATGGGAACCTGTTACTGCAGTCACAGTTCTGCTTGTCAGAATTTCTAGCTGTAATCAAAGATAGTGACTCTTCATTCACTGCTGGGAATGGAAAGGTGAGATACACAGTGTCTTGCCCTTGTAGAATGATGATCACAGAAGACCACAGCTTTCTTCTATCCTATGATGGGCAGAGGGCATCAAAGAGGAGAGCTGGGACTTGGGTAGTCAAACCAGAGGAGACAGAAAAGTACTGATACCCTTCAGTCTTATTAAAAAATAGTTCTTAGCCAGTTAATCTCTTATAGTTTAGAAACCCGTGTGTGTGTGTGTGTGTGTGTGTGTGTGTGTGTGTGTGCACATATGTGTGCATGTGTTGTGTGTCTATGGGGGTTGGGGGGGCAGTGAAGTGTGTATATGTGTGTGTATGTACGTGGTACACTTTAGCATAACCATTTTAACATTGGCAGTGTCAGTTTGTGCTTCAAGTTGATTCATTCATCCATTAGTGCATTCATCCTACAAGCTTTTATTGACTGCCTTCTCTTCACCGGATGCATAGCTCTGGTTTTCTTATTATCAGTAAGTCTTACACTGATTTTTTTACTTTCTCCTGCTAGACTTTGAAATAACAAACTACACTGGTTCAAGGGTCAATAATAGGAATAAATGTTTTCAGGAAAGTTACTGATTCAATCAGCAAACCTATGGCCTGGTTTCTCTGAGTCAGGTACTGTGCCTGTCCTGAAATGATAATGTTGAGGAAACAGCAAATAATTTACATGATTTCTAGATTGGTGGAGTTTCTACTATTCAGCTGCAGACTGAAAGGTCAAATAGTCACACATAGCAAAGTAAAATTGCCACTAGGGAAATATAGAAACAGTATGGACATTATGGATTGACTTGCCAACACCATTGTCCAGGGGGGAAGCAACTACAGAAGCCAGACTTTTTACCGTCTTCACCCCATAGAAATTTGTGGTCCATACTTCCAGAGGACTATGAACTCTAATTTCATCAGGACCCAGACAGAGAAGAGGAAAAAGAAAGATAGAAAGAAAGGACACTCAAAAGTAGTAGATATTACTTAGAAAGGAAAAAAAGGTGGGACCATAGGAAAAACAGTCAAACACATATAAATACAGATAGATAGTTATAGAAATAGCAGTTAGGGAACTGGCCGGTAGCACAGTGGGTTAAGCGCACATGGCGCCAAGTGCAAGGACCTGGGGGTAATGATCCTGGTTCGAGGCCCTGGCTCCCCACCTGCAGGGGGTCACTTCACAAGCGGTGAAGTAGGTCTGCAGTCTATCTTTCTCTCCCCCTCTCTGTCTTCCCCTCCTCCCTCCATTTCTTTTTGTCCTATCTAACAATGATGACATCAATAACAACAACAATAATAACTACAACAACAGTAAGAAACAACAAGGGCAACAAAAGGGAAAATAAATAAATAAATAAATAAATAAATAAATAAATAAATATAGTAGTTAATCCATATTGTGATCTTGGGAGAACTACTGCAGTTTCCAATGAAGGGAGTAAGGACCCAGAACTCTGGTGATGGGAAAAGTGTGGATTTACACCCTTATTATCCTATAATTTTGTAAATGAGTATGGAATCACTAACAAAAAATAAAAACATAAAGTAAAATTGCAACTGAATCCAGTACACAGAAGAATTTATGTCAAGGTGAGAATTTTGAGAGGGGTCTGGTCCATTCTACAAAGTCAGAGATGAATCCTGAAGGAGACAGGAATTGAACCATGCTAATATGTATGAGTCAAGAACGAAAAATTATTTGGAAAAAAAAGTGGGGTGAGTTATAGAAAGAGGTTTGAAAAATGTCTATTCTACATCTGTAGGGATACCACTCACAATGTAGTCAGTGTGGTCAGTTGTCCCTAAAGTTGTGCAATAGAGCTTTGAGATTTGAAAGATGAGCAGTTAGTCTGGGTTATTCAAAAGGAAAGTTACTGGCATTTCTATACTGAAGAGATTTGGGCTTAAAAAAGAAAGCCTCCAGAAACAGTAGGTCCAAAATGGAGCTGTCTATGACAACACTTCTGTTTGAGACAATACTCAACTGTAGTTTCAGCTTTTCTTTAAAATGGAAATAAATTAGGGCAAAATATATACCTGAAAGCAAAAATATACAATAGTCTGCAGTGTGTCAGCATGAAGTTCATAATGAAATAGTGTCTACTTAGACTTAGATACCCTCCTCACTGACTTCCTATTACAGTTCCCTCACTCACTCCAAAGCTAACACTATCAAAGCAAGCACTGCCAAAGCTGAATAAGGTCAAGAGACTGGAATACTTTAATGATGACATTATCAGGTCACCCCATCATCTGTGGCCCTATTCTGGGAGTCCTGAGATTCTCAAACAGATTTGATGGACCTAGACCTCAAATAAATCCCTCTCTCCATTGTTGCTGGTCATTCATATCAGTAACAACACAATAGACCCCTTTGTGGGCCCCCATAGAACCTTGCCCTCAACCTGGATCAACAATGCTAGAGAATGTTCCATCCTCCGAAGGGAGGATGTACAATATACTCTATGCTACACCTGAGGAAGATGGGGCTATATTGGGGCAGCATGGAATGTTCCTACTCATGACCACAGATTGTGAGCTCAGATCTAGAGGGATGTAGAGGTCACATAGGCTTCTAAGCTAAGTATGGGCCCCAGATCACATTAAATCGACGGGGTTTATAGTCAACAATATTTATACCTCTTTCCCATATTAGGGAGCTACTCTCTTCCCTGATCCAGCTCTCTGGTTCTTTTTCCAGCCATGACATCCTCTCCGCAGACAATAATTAGGATCCACCTGCATATCAGATTTCAGGCTCAGGGGAAAAAAGAAAAAGAAAAAGAAAAAAAAACCCCAACTAATATACCGACAGGCCCTTTGGAATATAACTAAAATATGCCTACTAGCTATCTACAAAATGGAGGAACACCCAACTCTTTATCTACACTATTCTAGCCTTTAGGTCCATGACTGGTCAAAAATTTGTTTGGCTTTGTATGTTAACTCTCTTCTTCAGCCACCAGGTTCCAGATGCCAGCATGATGCCGAGCAGACTTCCCTGGACAGACAACCCCACCAGTGTGTCCTGGAGTTCTGCTTCCCCAGAGCCCTTCCCCACTGGAGAAAGAAAGAGACACACTGGGAGTATGGATCGACCTGTCAACGCCCATGTTCAGCAGGGAAGCAATTACAGAAGCCAGACCGTCAGCCTTCTGCATCCCACAATGACCTTGGGTCCATACTCTCAGAGGGTTAAAGACTAGGAAAGCTATGGGGGTGGTCTGGGTTATAGAGTTCTGCTGGTGGGAACTGTGTGGAGTTGTACCCCTTTTATCCTATGGTTTTGTCAATATTTCCTTTTTATAAATAAAAAAATTAAAAAAGTGGAAATTTAAACAAGGATTTCCTGGTCAATAAGAGTGAGGTATTCTGCATGGTAATTCTCATTTCCCCCTAAAAGTTGGTGGTCTTATTTCTCTTGTTTTGCTAACAACCTTGCTCCACTAGCTTTCAAACTAAAGATGCCTCTGTCTTGCACAGATTTTTTTTGCAGTTTCTTTTTATTTGATAATTTCAATGTTGCCTGACTCACAAATCATTTAGCAAAGCCAATTAGACCTTCAGAAGGGGGGGGGCAAGAATCTTCAGGTTATAGAAGGTAGATTTTTTTTTGGTAAGACTGCTTTGTCTCTTCAATATGACAACACAAATACACAAGCAAATACTGGGGATGTCCCAATCCTTCTCTAAATGCTCACTTCTCTTTTATCATTTGGGGAAA
The DNA here is from genome assembly GCF_950295315.1 of Erinaceus europaeus. Lineage (NCBI taxonomy): Eukaryota > Metazoa > Chordata > Mammalia > Eulipotyphla > Erinaceidae > Erinaceus > Erinaceus europaeus. The sequence continues at coordinate 43,890,142 of NC_080162.1, forward strand.
GTGACATTAGTAATACAGCCACATGCAACAGAACAGCTGATTAATACTCATTGGATGATGAACACACTATTTCTTAATTCTGATGAGAATCATTAGGGAAAAATATTACTAACTCTGTCTTGTGGATGTGAAAGTTGAGGTTCGGAGTGGTTGTGTAGCACCCTACTTAAAAGAAATGGAAGAAGGTACACAAGGATGAGTCCTGGCAATTTCTGTCTGCCTCTCACTAGAGCAACCACAGCTGTTTCATTTCACAGGAAATCATCAGTCTTTCCTTGTGCAAACCTATTTTTATACATACTTAGAAATTTTTATACTTAAATTTTAGAAGTACAGTTTATTTTTAATAATAATTTTATCATTATTGATTGGAAAGTATTCTACAGAATCATAAGATTTCATGGATACAACCTTATGTCCATATGTATATGTATACAACTCATTGCACGCACTATCGAAGTTCCTATGTATCTCTTCCATCCCATACTTTTTACAGAGTGGGAGAGACCTTTTTGCTACTAATTTTTGTTCTTTGCAAGTTTATTGTGAAGTCATAATTCCTTATATTGATCTAAAAGTTTCTGCATGTCCTGTCCCTGTCTCCTGCTCAGAATCAGTCATGAATCTCTAGTCCCTAGCTTGTCCTCAGAGTTCTCTTGCTTGCAACATGCTTTTCCTCCATTTCATGTGACTCATTTCCTCACTGTACACTATTCTAGTGATATAGTTAGAATACTTTTATCCTCCTCCCCTATTATTCTCCATTTCTTTGCTTTTTATTACTTTTCTTCTGTCAGGGTGCCAAACAGCATCTAACCAAAATTATAGCATATATTTGTAGTCACCTCCCCCCACACACCCCTATTGTAGAAGGTAAAAGCCATAGGGCAAAATCTTTGTTTTCTAGTGCAGTGCAATGTAGTGTTTAAGCTGCACCACTATGTGTATATAGTTATGAATGAATGGATGGATAAGTGGATGAGATAAAGAGAAAAACCTCATATTGTAAGTGGGACATAGAGATACAGAAAACTTGGCCTTAGATATGTGTTAGGGTTAGGGAAAAGCCTAACCTTGCCACTAACCCTAATTCTAACCTTAACTATTTTGGGCAAAAAATCAGAAAGTTAATATTGCTCAAACAAAGAAGATACTTCAGTGTATAGAACACACCTAAAGTCTTTTCTCACCCCTTAAATCCATTCTTGAAATCACTGGACACAAATTTAGAACATGGGTAACTCCTAGTGAATGTTGGCATTGTTCATGCTTTCAAATTCACTGCAGACAAATACATGCATACCTCACTCTAAATTGAATCAAGCAGAGAAACTGAATAAACACATCCTTCTTTTACTACCTGTACTCTGGGGGGACAAAATGAGAATTAGGCTTGTGAAAACTCCAGAGATTTTCTTTGAGTCTAAGCCAAAATGAGCGGATGTATAATAGCGAAAAGAGTTAAGGAAGCTAACAAGCCAGGAAGTGTTCACTTTGATGTTCATTTTGTGCCTGGTTTCTCTTAACATTCAAGCTGATGTCCAACAAATATAATTTGACCATATGACAGGACAAACAGCAGTGGCAGCTGGTACTTGTTGAGTGTTTGCTATCTATGAAACTGATTGCTTTGATATCTCTTTTTCTTTTTGTATGTATGGGGGTAGAGTGGGGAGGAATATTAGTTCTCTTTTGAATGTATCATGAAGCCTGCAGTTCAGAGGTGAGGAAACATCCCAGGCTCAACAGCTATTAAGGCTCAAGATCATGTTCAAAACAGAAGTATGGGGCTAGAAGATAGCTCACCAGGTAAGATATGTGCTGTGGCATGTGTGTGGCCCACGTTCATGTCCTATATGCATGATAATTGCCACAACATTGTGGTATACTCTGGTACAATGATGCTTCTCCCCCCCCACCCCCCCGTTTCTCTCTGTATATATGAAACATCTGGCTCAGGAGCAGTGAGAGTGCATATACTTAAGGCCCCTATATCCTCAAAAACCTAACAAGGACAGACACAAAAATAATAATAATAAGTGTGGGGGCTGGGAGGTGGGTCATGGATAGAGCACACACATTTACCATATGCAAGGAGCTTGGGTGCCAGATGCCCCTCAACATCCCTCCACCTCCTCACTGCCCACCCCAGGACAGTGCCTACCAGAGGAGAGCTTCACAGTAGAGAGAAGCCTCTTCTTTCTCTTCCTCTCAGTCTTTAACTTTCTAACTAAAAGGGAAAATTATGGCCACTAGGAGAAGTGCAGCCATGCAGGCACTGAGCCCCAGCACAACAGCACAACCCTAGTGAAAACAAAATAAAATAAAACAAAATGGCATGTCTTACCCCCCAAATCTTACTTTTTAGTCCTCATCTGAAATTGTTCTTTCAACGGATGTTTTGTGCATACTTGTCCATAGATCATATACTGGGTAAGTATCAATAATTCCAGGTATACATTTACAAGAAATAAGAAATGTAATATTCCTAGCTCAAAAGGGACTAAATAGAGTTATTCAGCAATGAAATATGAACCTTTTATTGTATACAGAGCACTGTGTTAAGTGTCATTGAGTGGGAACCGGGTAATCCAAACATTCCTCTTTCAGTTTAAGAAATTCAGATACTACCGGGGAGCTGCCTTATATAAACATTCTAACCAATCGGTGATAAGAAGCAAATGTATTGAGAGTAGGGTATAAGAGAGGGGATTAATCTCCCCTAAGGTCTACTAGGTTTTATTGTTGTTCAAATACACAAATATTGTTCAAAGTTAAGTCTAGGGCACCTTTTTTCTCAGTATTAGGGTATGCCCTGGGTGTTAAAGAACATTTGATTTGCTTCTTTCATATTCTGGATTTCTCTTTAGGACCTGTAAATAGTTGTATTTGCCAAGAGATCTATTATCTGAGTGTAGCAAACACACATACAGGCCAGTCAGATACATGACAACAAATAGAACAGCAATCAGGTAAATTTTAAATACATGAGTGGTTTATAAATAAACATTTGATACACCAAACAGAGATAAAAAACAATAAATAAGCAGATTTAGTATGGTTAGATACACACAACTATTTCAACAAGATAAACAGCAGTGGGATAATGGATAACCAAACATATAGGGCAACAAATAGGCAAATTCTGAAAAGAAAGAAAAAAAAAATAATAAGAAAATTCCCCTCTAGGAAATACTGATAATGTCAACAAACATCACTCTTACCAAGGTCTCAGTATATGCTGAATCTGCTAATCTGTTGTAAGCCATATTCTCTACAGACAGATATAATAACAGAGAAAACAGACCACCTATTTCTATTTTCCTGACACCTGACTTCTGCATGCTGCCTCACTTGCAAAAAGGGAATCTGGGGGCCTTATCAAATGTGCAATCTCACTGTAAGCAAAAGCTGTTATCCTTCAACTTTGTATAAATTTCCAATTCCTATATTATGCAACTATCAAAGTTCTTTTGAGCTTTCATTCCCCTTGTGCTGTCTTGTTCCTAGGCCCCCAAATCAGGTGTATCAATAATACAGTATTTTAGAAGACTACTAGCAAAGAGTAGGGTATTTATTTATTTATTTATTTATTCATTTTATATTTAGAGGCAGAGAAGGCAAAAAGGCAGAGAAAAAGAGAAAGGGAGAAAGGGAGAGGAAGAAAAAACAAGAAAAAGAGAACGAGAGAGAGAAAGAGAGAGAGGGAGACAGAGGTGGGGAGAGAAGAAGAGAGAAAGACAGGAAGAAATAGAGACCACTGCACCAAAGCTTCCTTCAATGTGGTGAGAGGTCTGGGCTCAAAATCATGTTGTACTAATGGCAAAACAGCACACTATCCAAGAGACTTATTTTGCTGGCCTAAGAGTAGGTTATTTTCAAATATGTTTATGTAACCCTAGTAGATGGGGATTTCTATTATATTTTAAATGAATGTCCTACTAGGATGGTCTCTAATATGAACATTATTTCAAGAGCAACTGGAATGAAGAATAGAAAAAAAATTGAGAAAACAAAATAGGAAAGAAGAGTGACATGTTTTTGCAGCAAAAACCCAGGAATGAAGGTAGCCAGACTACAGATCACCCAGTAAAGCACACACTTTGATGTGTGAGGGCTCAGGTCCAAGCCCTGGACACCAAATGAGAATATCATGCAGAAGGGAAGGTTCATAAGTGCTTCCATGGTGCTATGGTTTCTCTCTTTTTCTCTTTGCCTCAGTCTTTCTGCCTCTCATTCTCCATCTGGAAAACAGAAAAATTAAGAGTCCACCTGGAGTGGTGACACCATACAGGTATGAAGCTCCTATGAAGCCCCAGTGGAAAAAAAAATCAGGAATTAAAGTGGTTTTAGGGTAAGGTACTTCTCAATTTGCTGTTCTCAAAAGGAGCCTATCTTGTGTACATTCCTAATAATCACATCTTTGCAATTGTGTTTCAGACTTGAATCTGGTGGGACATAGGACATGTGCTGGAGGACTGGTTTTTCTGTCGATGTTTGGTTCTACTTCCTCCTTTGTTCTTGCCAGGAGTTCTCAATGCTCATTTCCTTCCTTCTGGAAGAGACTGTGCCACTGGCTTCCTGACTCGATCCTTTCTTTTTTTTTTTTTTTTTTTTTCTGCAGTCACTCTCCACCTAGGGATGGGAACTGGATGATATCAATGGAGTAGGAAAAGTTCTATTTTCTATTTTTTTTTACATATTTTATTTTATATTTTATTTTAATGAAATGCAGAGAGAGAGGTGGAGAGGGAGAGATACACAGAAAAAGAGATATGTAGAGAAAGATTAGGGCACTGCTCTACTCTGGTTTATGGTGGTGCTGAGGATGGAATCTGGGACTTCAAAAACTGAGATATGAGTATCTTCTGCATAATCATTATGCTATCTTCCCATCTTTTTATTTTGTACTTAAGTTCTCAGCTTTTGGGATTCCAGGTGCATGCCTGAATAAGGAAGTGGGATGTCATAGTCCCATCCATGCCTTGTATCATATCAGGATGGGACAAATTGTTGCCTTCCCTCTTTCAGTTTATAGCACAAAAGCCTGACCATGGGCAGCGTCTTATTCACACTTGACCCAGAGAACAAATTCATTTGGTGCAGAGGTTACAAGCCTTTTGGCTAGAATGGTGGGCCAGAGAGAAAGGGAGAGTAACTTTCTGTCCTGTCTTGGAACCTGTATTTCCGTTTCACAGCAGGTCCTGGAAATTGTGTCATTGGCCATGATTTGAGGAAATAAAGTGTAATGTTTAAAACTATGTATTTCCCTGGGCTGGAGAGATAGCATAATTAATATGCAAATGATTTTTCTGGCTAAGGGGCCAAAGGTCCCAGGTTCTAATCCCCAGCACTACTAGAAGACAAAGGTAAGCAAAGTTCTGGAATAAAAGAGCAAATAAAATGAAATAATAATATAATATAATATAATATAATATAATATAATATAATATAATATAATATTCCTTTAATATCTATTAAAATAATTTTGGGGGTAGGAACTGGGGCTATGCACAGATGTTCCAATATGGATTCCTGCAGTAATGTGCTATGCTTGTATTTTATTATCCTATGAACTTTCACATGGCTATCTACCCTGGTTTCAAGTTTCAGAAGGGACTTTAATAAGGTATTTTCATTTTATATGTCATGGAGTGTTTCTTGAATTATTGGTCTGGACCCAGAATAAAAAGGACAGAGTATGAAATTTGGAATAATCATTTGAGATTCAGGAGTTTTCTATTACTGTAGTAAAACAGTTCATACTGATTGATATAATCTCCATTTTGATTGATACATCCTAGCATTGGAAATAATAGATATTTTTATTGAAGTGAATGAGTGAATGACTTTCCTCAGACCAAATATATATATTCTCTTCTCTCTAGACAATTTCCTTTTATATTAACCTACCATATTGATTTTTCTGCTCTAAGTTCATACTTGCCTCTTCACCCTTTCCTTATCTCTGACATAGAATCGTCTTTTTTTTTTTCCCACAATCTTTTACTTCTACTTCTCCTTATTCTCCATTTATAGAGGTTTTTGGAAACCCAGTTGCATGTAGGTGGATTCTGGATTCTGGAACATTCAGATCCACTCATCTATTTCCCATTTTATCACTTACTTTCAAGTCTATAGAATCTATTTAGATATACATACATCTATTTCATTATCCACTGACATCTAACTCAATATGCTGAAATGGGATAAGATTAATTTTCCAGAGCGTTTCATATTTCCTCATGTCTCTGCCTCCATCTATGTGTCACTGCAACACCAACACTCAAACTCTTTCTGGAACATTATTTTAAGTTTTGCATCTGCTTTTTTTTTTCAAATTTAGTTTTGTTTTATCTGTCTCCAAAAATTGACTTTGTGATGTTGTTTAGACTCACTTTGATCAAATTTCTGCACCTTATCACTACATTTCCAATAATTTTTCATGTTCCACCTGCTCTAATGCTATCTTTCCATTTGTATGTTTTTATTATACATAATAAACTAGACTCTTCATAATGATTCTTAACTAGCATGATAACAAGTACTGACAACTGCAAAATGTTATTTTATTTTTCTTTTAGGATCCTGGATTCAAAGAGCCTTTTAGATTGAAGATTGCACTATACAAAGTGTAGAGAAGAATAAAACTGTATGCAGCATGCAGACAACAATCTGTCATTTACTGAAACATGTGGAAATTTAACTATAGGTATGATAACTAGGATGGACTGGGAAATAGACATATGTCTCTCCTTATTTTGTAGGGTCACAATCTATTTACCACCTAGGGAGAGAAAACCTTCAAGGCCTGAATGGACATGTAGTAACAGTGAGAAGGAAGTGATTGCAAGTGATGTGGAACTTGGTGTCCCCTAAATAAGGCAACAAAGACTCTCAGCTCCTGCCGGCACAGGCCAGACACAGAAAACATATGTCTGAGATGATAGGATACTTTGATTTTCCAAAAGAAGTCAGATAAGACTTTTAGGTAAGAAACTAAAATTGGAAAAACTAACTAAGATTTTAACAACTATTTCAGTGAGCCAGGTCCTTTTTCTAATGCTACTGCTTTGAAATTTCTTAGTCTAAAGAGATGGTATGAGAGACTAAGAGTCTTGGAAAGTCATGAGATGTAAATAACTAGCTGAAGAAGAATGGGGGGGGGGGAGCACAATTATACGAGAGGTAAACATACCACAACACACACCAGGAACACATTTCTAGGATTCTTAACTTCTGTTCTATCATAGTAAGAAAAACAAAACACAACAAGCAAATAAACAGCAACCATCCGCACCAACAATCAGAGAGCAATTCTTTAAAAAGATGAGGTGCCAATCTTGTAAACTTGGACATAAAAGAAAGAATAAGAAATCAATGATATTGCATCACATACAGGTAGGATAAGCACAGACCAGTCACTGAACAGATAACAATTTAATCAAGGATCACATGGGGTTGACCAAAGGTAGATTGAGGTAGATTGACCAAAGGTGGGACTGAATAGGGAGGTAGGCATTACAGTAAAAGAATGAGGACTATTTCAAAGAGGCTAGTAACGTGGGACAGGGGGCAGGTGAGATAGATAGAAAGGAAATAACATGTCCAAAGAAAAGTAGAGATAAGCACAGACTGATGATATTTAAGACAGATATATACATCCACAAAATGACTACTTGATAGTAGGTGAGTACTTTCTGTTGGTCAGTAGTCTTTCAAGAGTGTTGATTCAGGCTCATTTAAATCTCACAAAGCTTTGTCGAAAAGCAGAGTGACCAGACTGTTTCCAAAACTTTGTGAGAATGATAGTGGTTATTGTGATGGGGGGATGGGGTCAGGGAGCACAGAACTTTGATGATGGGTACGAGGAGGAACAACAACTCTATAATACTAAAACCATTATTAAAACACTTATTAAAAAAAACTTATGTGGTTGAACCTATATTCACACATATTTTCAAGATGAGAAAACTAAGGTATGAAAATGTCTGTATGTGTGTTAACTATTTAAATAAATTTATTATATGAGATTGAAGAATATTTATTTTAAAAACTTTTATTAGTAATTTAATAATTATTGACAAAATTGTGGCATGAGAGGGGTACAATTATGTACAGTTCCCACCACCAGAGTTCCATATCTTCTCCCCCCCATTGGAAGTTTCCCTATTCTTTATCCCTCTGGGAGTATTGGTGAAGAATATATCTAAAGAGAAGGGAGAACTTGGGCAAAAATGAAGTTGAAAATCCAAGAGGTTTATCCGACACTTCAAAAAAACCACACACACACACACACACACACTGTAATGACTTTTTTGGGTAAGGGTATCAAAAGGGAGACTGGTTTTATTCAGAAAATACAGAGGAAGGAAGAATGAAATAAAGAACATGAATTCACTTATGAACAGAGAGGTTGAAGTTAGAGACTTAACAGCCTCATTGTTTTTATATCTTATAATAGATAAATCACAGTGGTCATGGGAGCTGTGTTACTCTAAAGATGTGACACAGAGTCTTAGTGTGGGAGAACTTAAATTAATCATAAAGCAAGTCTTGTATATGAAGGAAAGATGAATCATTTAGAAATAAACCAAGTATGTATTATTTCATTTCTTTGGGTTATGATCAAGTATGCATCCACCAGAATATTGGAACCATATGGTACTTTTTGGTGCACCTGTTGGTAGAATCCTTCTCAAATGGATGCTCTAAAGTTAGAGACTCCACTCTTGATGCTCTGAGATCATTTTCAAGACCTGTTGACTACCTGTACTGTCCTTTGCTTAGAGAATAACATACATACACCCTCTTCCAGATGGAATTACAAACACCTAGTCATCCCCCTACAGAATGACTTGATTTTAGGAGTTGTGGAACATGTAATAAGAATACAACTCTTGCATTTAAAAATAACTCTCTACATTCATAATTTACGTTATCCAGTATATGATAGAAAGCACAAAATGAAAGATCTCTTATCCTTAAAAATGGCAGTGTTTTCAGACTCAAGGACCCAGAAACACTGTGTACTGCCAGGACCGCTATATTTATTCTTGTTGGTTTATCCTAATCTTGTTCTCCTTTCTTTTAAAGAAAAATTATTCATACATTTTATGAGAAAGACTAAAGGACTATTTTGGAATGTGTGGTACTGAGGCTAGAACCCATGCAATGTAAGGAGAACAGTGTTACTGCAAATATTAGGTGGAGATCAGAAACACTATGACACATCCACCAGATGTGTCATACACATCTACAGGGCAACCCTCACAAAAGAACTTGGATGGTGGTACACTTGGCAGAATGCCCACATTGCCATGCTCAACAACCTGGGTTAAAGTTCTAGATTTCTACCTGCTGGGAGGAAGCTTAATGAGTGGTGAAGCAGTGCTGCAGGTGACTATTCTCCCTCTCTCTCTCTCTCTTTTTCTTACTTCCTATTTCCCCTTCTCCTCTTTAAATTTCTTTTATATTTATATATTTATTGGATAGAGACAGCCAGATGGAGAGGGAAGGGATGATAGAGAGGGAGAGAGACAAAGAGACATTTGCAACACTGTTTCACTACTTGCAGAGCTTCTGCCCTGCAGTTGGGGGCTAGGGGCTTGCACCCATGTCCTTGTGCATTGTAACAGGTGCATTCAAACAGGTGTACCGCCACTAGGCCCCTCCCTTCCCTCTCTACCTCACCCACACACGCACGCGCACGCGCACGCGCGCGTGCACCGCAAGTTATAGTGGAATTATAATTCAGGTACCAAGTCCGTGTATTAACTCTAGTGGCTATAAAAAAATGAGAGGAGGAGGGAGAAAAGGCGTGGTTTTCAGTCACAATATCAATAGTGTAAATATGCAGAAACTTTGTTTAAAGGCCTAAGAGTAAGAGCTGACATGATCAAAGGTCAACTGAGAAAGGTACTGAATCTATGTTGAGGCCATAGAGTCTATGGGCAAGCTGTGGCTCTATAAACACCTCCTGTCGTTCCTTAGTTATCAGTCACAACTCCATTAGTTAGCTCTTTGGGAGTGACTCTCCTTTGAATATTGCATCAAAATAGAAAGTAGAAACCTTTAACCAAATCTGACTTTGTCTTTTTACATTAGGATATGATTATTCTGTTGGTGCCAATAATTAACCTTTGTTTAATAGGAACTCTTCTCTGAAGAAGATCCTGGCTTCATTTTACTAAAAGACACCTCAGCTAGGAAGGATGGAATTCATCTTCTCTCCAAACATGCACCGAAATGCTAACAAGATCAGGCAACTATAATTGCTCAGATGCTTTTGCATATTTATGTTAGGGACCTGCATATGAACTGTTACTTTAAAAAGAAGGATCAGTTCATCTTTAAAAGGAGGTGATTGATCGCTGCCAGTCGGGCATTCCTTCATTCTTGGCTTCCTCTTAGCCTCTGTAATAAGTTCTTCACGAACAGTAGCCTGCTATTAAAGAATGGTATTCATCATAAACCAAGCAGAGAGGAGGCAGAATTTGATGGGTATAAAACCATATTTCAATCCACAGTGTCCTTTTTGTTCAACTCGATCTGCTACATCGTTAACATATGAGAAAAAACACACAAAGACTGGTAAATATTAATCAGAAATGCACAGCCCCTTTCCTTACTCAATTACCCATTACTGGGCACTCCAGGTGATAATGTCCTGCTAAATCTTCTATTTGCTTAAATGCAACTGAAAAGTACTTTCTGTGGATTGCATGTAGGGCTCTTAGCAGTCTAAGTAGTCTGTAACAGTAGGGAAACTTTCTTGATCTCTTCCCCACCCCTTCTTTACTCAAGGTCTTTTAGCATTAGAGTGTGAGTCCAGATACCTAGCATGACTGCTTTGCTGATGGGTTATAACTTTTGTGGACATGTTCAGATGACTTGAGACATGCAGAATTAATAACACGTGTGCCCAACGTTCAACATACCCAACAGCCCGTGGATCATGGCATCTCTATATGATATAATCTCTTTGAACTCATAAGTCCATTTCCTTCCACTTCAGATCTTATCAGACCATGCAAATTGTCATCAACCTTTCCACACTGGCTGAAGCAGGTCTAAGTCACGATCTCCCTTATTATCAGTGAAGTCATTAAAAGTCCATCAGATCAATTGGATTCTGACATAATATTAAAAGTGTTCTTGGGTGAAATCTATTTTTCTACTCCTATAACTGGTGTGAGTTCAAAGAGGTTCATAATGAAATCTTGTCCCATCTGTGTCAGCTCTTCAAGTTAACAATGAATATTAAAATCTAGGTGGCAAGAACTGGATTCATCATGGGACATCAAAATTTGAACCTCAAAGGCCATGCTACTGAGAACTGATAGCTTCATATAAACACCAAATACTTAATCTGATTGTGAAGCAGTGAGGGGCGAGTCTTCATCACATGCTTCTGGGAGGCAAGGTCAATCTATTTTTGAGCCTAAGATTTTTGGGTATCAGAATGAAGAAACGAGAGAATTTCTAAGTTATCAAGTGTTTGGTCACTTAAGTTATTTTATACTTATATCCCCATTGCAAAACCAGGCTTTATCTCCCTGCTTTTCATACAAAGCAGTCATTTTTTTCCCCCTCAGAAACAATTCCTTCCGGTCTTTTGTATGAGATCATTCTTTTTCTCAATAAAAGCAATCAACACAGGACAATGTATCGACATCTGGCTTATTTTAATTTTGCAAAAGGGCTGTCTCTTAATTTTCTGATTAAATATACCATAAGAAGTTTTTTCTGAGAATTAAGAGATGTAATATCAAAATTTCCTCATTTGCTCAGATGTAGGTAAATCCTATCAACAAAACAATCCATTTTCAATATACTTTTGAGGCATAATTCTTGCATAAAAGCTTATTGTTAGATTTCTTCTTGTTATATTTGTGTGAGCCTTCTGTACTTGGACTTTAGAATTTCTTTTGTACTTAATTCATATAATAGGAAACATGCATGATATGAAGAAGTACATATGCATTTATGTGTATAGAGAAATAAATATTACATAGCTGTATGCTAGACAGTCAGGTATTGTCTATGCTACTTTATTCATTATTTCCATCTTTAAAATTTATTTTACTGAGAGAGAGATACCACAGTACTGCTCAGCTCTGTCTCACAGTGATGCTGGGGATTAAACTTGGACCTAAGGGACTTCACGCATACAAATCTGATACACTAGCTCATCACTGAATCTCATTCCTATTTCCTCTAATCTTTTTTTTTTTTAAGATGGTCACAGACCGTGAAACTGACAGCATTAATGTGTTCCCATATATATTTGAAAAGTGATATCGAATCCTAAACTAAAGTTGCCTTCAGTTTTGCATATTTTGTTGTTGTCACTGGGCCTTCACCACTTGGATTGACTTTTTCAGTTAGAGAGAAACAGAGACAAACACACACAGAGAAAGATACCACAGCACCAAAGCTTTCCTCAATGCAATTGGGATCCAGATAGAGTTCTAGAATACTTTACCATGTTGACTGACATGAAGTATTTGCTTTATACCAGGAATTAGAAACACTAGTAGAGACCCTCAAACATATTTTCAGTTAAGAACATGTAAGATAGTCCTTGAGTTTTACACTTATTATTTATTTATTTATTTATTTATTTATTTATATATTATCACTGCAATTCTTTTAAAAATTTTCTTAATTTTTAAATAGAGAAAGCAAGAAATTGAGTGGGGATGGGGAGATAAACAGGGGAAGAGACAGAGTGGCATCTGCTACTCTACTTCACCACTCATGATGCTTCCCCCCAGGTGGAGACCAGGGGCTTTGAACTGGCATCCTTGCGTACTATAATGGGTGCACTTAACCAGGTGCACCACTGCCTGCTCCCCCACATTGTTTCTACTGTCTACATATCACACAATTTACCTTTTTTATGGTATTATTATACACATTTCCTCCTTCCACTTCCATTGTTTTTATTTTAACTTAAGCAGGGTCTAGTCTACAAAAAGTGAGTTAATTGCCTTAGTATTTCCAAATATACAGATGTCCCCACTCCATGCCCTGAGTCTCATCTGAAGCAGATGTTTTAGCATGGTATTCACACAGTCACAGGTAGGGGAATTTTGATGGTGTTTCTTGAGCTAAAGCCATACACACATTGCCCATTATTTATCTAACACAGGAAATCAGTTCCCATCAAAAAGAAATTCTAAGGGGAAATCTCACTGCCTGGAAGGTTAGATTCTGGAAACTTTCCATCATACCATTAGGCATTGAATAGAGTTTGGGATAAAGTAGGTTCATTTTTGGAAACCATTCAAAAGATTTAATTTTTACTGTTGTAAAAAAAAATGCCTTTGTGGGAATTTTCCAACAATCAGTGGAAGCTTTCTAATGAATTTCCAAAATAAGTTACTTAAAAACAGAAAATAAAATGTAACAATATCAAAAACAGTAATCAATAGTCATATATCTAGTTTATCATTTGACTTTTACTTTTTTCAAATCAGATGAAATATTTGGGCCAGAGATAGTTACAGCACCACAGAAGAGTTCAATAGTTCTTGAAGTACTGGTGCTATGGTATCTCATCTCTCTGCCTTTCTAGCTGAATTAAAAAAAAATAAAAGTGATCCTCAGTGGTCTGAGTGGTAAAGTCACACACATGCAAGGTATCTTGCCAGATCTCCAGGAAAAGGAGGAGGAGAACTGAAATTCTCAAAATCAGGATGTGACTTCTACAGGAACTAAATAGAAATATTTGAAAAAAGAACTATTTGAAATTCCATATTGCCAAAACAAATCGATGGTGAATTTTCAGTTCAATTTTTAGATAAAACTATAAAGTAGATTAATAGAAAGAAACAAGCAAAAAAAAAAAAAAGGATTATATCATTCAACAGAAGAAAGTGAAAAGGGGATAAAATGAACTGAATTATGTTATTGAACCTCTAGGGATAGAGAAGGATTTCAGCAAAATCTCAAAAATTTTTAAAAACAAGAATGGATAGAAAGTTGGATTAAACTAATGATTAACCTTAGTTGTTCTCTTTGAATGTCAGTAATACAGATATCTTAAAATGCATAACAGTTTCTACCAAGAAGAATGATGGGATATTAAAAGATCATTGGCTCTTTCCAAGATTTGCAAGGCAATAAGGAATAAATTGATGCAAATGGTAAGAAAAACCATTCCCCTTTTTTCTTTTTCATTATTAATGTCCAAATATTATTAAATCAATAATTTTGGTGATGATCTGAACAGGTTATTAAATATCATGAATTATTAACCTAAAAGTTGATCAGTGCTTTGAAAATAATTCAAGTTAATGGGAACCTTGCATTGCTAATGAAATATTCAGTCATTGACAAAACAGCTCTGTTAAGACTTTTGGAACATGAAGAAAAAAAAAGAGAGAGACCACAGATGTCCTTAAGGAAGAGAACAACATTCTTTGCAGGATTACAGGAAATTAAAAAACCAGAAATCCATGCTCAAAATAAGAGAAGATTAAGCCAACTAAAAGATGCCAATGTCTATAAGGAATTTATCTCCCCTTACTCCTGCTCATTCTCTCCTCTCAATTAATATTGTACCTATTGTTTTAGAAACCTCAAAAAGTTGAGAAATCTCCATGGATTTGTCAATACTGGGTGTGCCTCAGGCAAGGGGAGTTGGGCATAAAACAATTAGTTGGTGGCTTTTGGCCAGTAGCATTATCAGTTCCAATTACTTTGCCTTAAGCAAGGTGTGTGTGTAAGAGTATTCTGTCCAGAGGTTATACAATAAAAGGCTATGGAATGTGATTTAATTTAGAAAGGACAAAGAGGCAAGAGAGAGAGGTTGGGGTGGGGTCTTAAACAGGCAAAGTAGCTTTGTTGGGCTTTGACCCTTTTTGTGAAATCACAGTTACCATCCTTGAAAATGTCAACACAAACCAACCAGGGCTATCAAAAAAAAAAAAAAAAAAAACAAAAACGAAGGCAAATCTCTCTCTCTCTCTCCATACTCCATAGATTCTCCACTGCTAAAGTTTCCTTATAAACCAGGATTGTGTCAAAAAGCATTAGCTATGGTAGAATTTCCCAATATTAAAATGACTCTATTATTCAACAGTTTAATGGCATGTACATTTTTATTTATTTTTTTCATATTTATTTATTTTCCCTTTTGTTGTCCTTGTTGTTTTATTGTTGTATTGTTGTCATAGTTGTCGGATAGGACAGAGAGAAATGGAGAGAGGAGGGGAAGACAGAGAGGGGGAGAGAAGGATAGACACCTACAGACCCGCTTCATTGCCTGTGAAGCGACTCCCCTGCAGATGGGGAGCGGGGGGCTCGAACCAGGATCCTTAGGGTCCTTGCGCTTGGCGCCACCTGCGCTTAACCCGCTGCGCTACCGCTCGGCTCCCTTATTTTTTTTTTTAACCATTTAATGAAATGTGATCCCTAAATACTAATGGGGGAAAGAAACTCAAAGCTGAAAAGGGATTTAGACTTTTGCAAAACTAGGCAGTGACCTGAAAAGCAGGAATGCAGGAATTTTCCTTTTCAGAAATGGGAGAGGGAAGACACTTGAGACAGTTTGCAAAAGGGTTCAGAGAACTAGTGCCTGGAACAGAATGCCAGTGGGGACTCCCATCTTTTACTATCTGTGGGATCTTAGGCAAATTGCCTAATCTCAATGAGTCTCCAGGCTTAATAATAACATAGATAGCCAATGGCAGTTGAAGGCTGTATTAAAAAAAAATGATATAGACAAGGAGGGAGAGAAAGAAGCAAGAGAGTTAGAGACACTCACACAGACAGACAGAGTGAAAGTGACCATAGCACTGAAGCTTCCTTCAATGTGGGGAAAGTCAGGCTTGAATCTGGATTCTACACATGACACAGAAGCACAAAAATGTATGTCCTTGATAAAAATGCTCCTCCTCTCCCTCTCCGTCTCTTTTTCTTCCTTTTCCCCTACCTTCTTTCTTTTCTTCCTTCCTTCCCCCCTCCCTCCCTTCCTTCCTTCCTTCCTTCCTTCCTTCCTTCCTTCCTTCTTTTCTTTCTTCCTTTCTCTCTCTCCCTCCTCCCCTCCCTCCTTTCCTTACTTTATTTCTTCCTTCCTTTCTTTATTTCTCTTTCTTTGTTACCAGGCTTATTCCTAGGTCATGGTGCCTACAGGACTAGTGCTTTTTCCATTCAGCTGTTCATGTAATTTTTGGTGACAAAGACTGTTCTGTAAGACTACTCTAAGAAAAGAGGCTTGTAAAAGCGAAAGCTCTCTGTTATGCTGGGTGGTGGTGGTGATGTTGATAATGATAATTATGATGATGACCTTTATTCTTAGATTGAAAGTTGGAATACTAGGCACCAGCTCCTGTGAAAACCTTATCTTTAAGGGATGTAACAATGTTATTTACAAACTTACCCTCACTCAAATGACTTGGACTATGTATGAGTCCTTATGTCTCCAAGTAGTAAAAAGACAACATGACTTCACTACTTCCGCTAAAGAGAGAAGATTGATACTCATTTACCCCCAAGATCAGAATTATTTGTACAGCCATAAGATGGCATTGGAGGTGATCCAAGTGCATAGAGAAAGACTCACTGGGAGTTAAATCATGCAAAGACACAACGGTAAGTAAATATGCCTAGAAAGGGAATTATAACCACCCAAGGATGCAGAAACACCACAACCCTGGCTTCAGAACTGCCTTCCTCATATATCTCACCTATGTTCTTGTACTATACAATAACTAAAATAAATCAAGAGACTCTTGGGATATATCAGGAATAAGTCTGCAATGAATTCCCTTAAACTTACTTGTCAGTGCTTTGCTTAGAAACTTTGCTTCTTTTTGGAAATTAAAAAAAAAATGCATTGGATGCTGAGGATATATGGCAAGAACTGAGAAGGAAGTTTCTACCTAATTTCTGAGTTGGTTAAAAGACTGAAGACAATTCAGTTTTGTTGAGATCTGTCACATGTTGGATTCAAAAGGGATAAAGAGCTTTCTCCACATTAAACATTTACATTTTTATTAACTTAAAAACGATATGCAGCTGACACTCATCCCAGTCTTTAGCTGTTGAATCACTAATTGCTAGCTAGCACAGCGCACAAAGCAAGCACTAAATAAATACTAGTGAAATGAATGATGAATGAATTCAATGGCTTAGAATGCCATCAATTTATTACATATGGTAACTATATTTTTCGAATGTTTCTAATATGTTAAAAGCTTTACATAGATTATCTAATTTACAACCCAAAATGAGGGTTTCACTACAGTTTCCAGATGAATAAACAAAGTCTTAGCAATGTTCAATAGTTAACCAGTATTTATTAACTACTGACTATGAGCCAGACAAACATGGCTAGTAAGTGCTCTGTTGGCTTGTCTGACTCGAATTGTCATGTTTTTAACTACAATGCCTCGTGGTTATGAATAGAAGATGTTAGAAGTTGAGTTTACCAGGTTCTAAATCTAACTTAGCTTCCCACTGAATCCAAGGAATCTAAGTATCTGGTATGCACAGGAAAAAGAAGGGCTCTTCGTTGTATACCTCCATGTCACATTCATGTGTGTGCATCTGAAAGATACACAGTTCATGGTCTAGCCTATGTTTTTCATTAAATCTAACAAGCATTTTTATTGCAACATGCAGGTCAAGTTTTAGAGCAACGATTTTTCATCTGGTAGCCAGACACTAGGACACATTTTAAGCAACAAGCTGGACATGCTGCACAGATCCCTTGGGCCAGATTGAAACTGGAAATAGAACAAGTGTGATCTGGGAGTCTTGAGGCAGCATTTCTGGTCTGAGAGATAAAGGCCAAAGAAGATGGAGATGTTCTCCTGTTCTCTGCTGGCTCAGGAAATTGCTGTTGCTACGAACAATCATGTGGGTATTTATATCAAGCCTCAGTTCAGTCACCTCCTACTTTTTCCTTGACAGACTGTAGAGTACCCCTTTACTTGTATTGGGAAAATCATAGAAATAACCTGGGGGACTAAAATACAGTGTGAGGATTGTTACTACTCCCAGATAGTCATTGGAGTGTATTTAAATCAGTGTTTCTCAGTCAAGGCAAGTTTACTCCACCACCACCATTACCATCACCAGAGGCTAATTGACAATATTATGGAGCGTTTTTGGATAGACACAACTGGAAGGTGTTGCTACCTTCTGTGTAGTGAGACTAGAAAAGTTTCTATGCATCCTAGTAAATGCACTCCCTAACAAGAAACTATGTGACTTCAGTTGTTACAATGTGGTAATTAGAAAAATCTGGGTTGAATGATTTGGCCAAAGAATGATTATCTGAGTGAATATTTACATCAGGCTCTGTACTCTATAAATGGTATCTTTCCTTGTATAGTTTACAATGTTTGGGAGCACGTGGCAAAAGATCATACAAAAAAGCTAACTTTACCTAATCTCTGTTAATATTAGAGGTTAATAAGAGCTGATTTAGCTTTATGGAAGGGACAATATATGATCAAGAAAGTAAAAATGTTAAATATTATTTTTTAAAAAAGAAAAATTTGGGTTAAATGATGATGGTCATAATGAAACAGTCAGAGCTCCTGTTTATTGAATGGTCATCTCGGGTTTGTCTTTGTACTGAAACACTGTAGTTCATTATAATATAAATCTCAGATTAGCTCTCAAATTGACTTTAGGCTTGAAAATCCAGGCTCTGAGATGTTCACTACTTGACCAAAGTAGCTGCTTTATGGAAAAGCTGAGTTTCAAACTTCCTGACCCAAGGACGCTTAGAGACACTGACTTCCACTTCCAGAGCTTACTTATTTGGATGAGTTTGTCTAGGCCACTTGGGTTCTGAAGATACTCTCTGGGTTCATCAATAGAAGGCACAAGTAAATGAAGATTGCTGATTCTCTACTTCATGAAAAGTTGTCAACCACAACCCTAGAAACTGATGTTTTTCTCTTTTATGTTCTTTTTCTTGGTGAATCATAAGGTAACAGTCCTCTGTTCCATCTCCAGTTGCAGCCAATATTCTCAACTCTGGCAATTTTGACTCACCAGGGACATTAGGGTCATATCTTGGTAGAGGAAGTTAAGTAGACACTACCAGTGCGTCAATGCCAGGAATACTGTTAAAAATTTTTACAAGGCTCAGGATATCTTCCTCAGCAAAGAATAACCTGGTTAAAATGACCATAGTGGCAAAGTTGTGGTAGAAAGAGCATTAGACTTTGGAGAGTAAGCCAGGCCTTTAAATACTGATAAGTTGTCATGGTTTTGGCCTTTGATATGTATTTACTTTGCTTCTGCTAACAGCTTCTGATCTTATGTAGAGAACTTCCCTTAGCCCAGGTATTCTGGGGGAGCTGTCTAGTTACCCTTTAGCTACAAGGGATAGCACATTCTAGAGCTAACTTATCATAGAATCCCATTTCATTGGCAAAAGTGAAAACGTAATTGGTTGAATCTGACAGCAGAAGAGTCATTCAAATGTTGTGAGATGATAACTGGAATTTCTGAGATAAAAGTCAGGTCCCTGAGTAAGGACTTAATGGCTAAAATGATACCATCAGCAAAGAGTACTTCATGATAGAGTAAACATGGTAGAAAGGGACCAGAGAAATGCAAGAAGTCAAATTAAGAAAAATTAGGGTCATATTATCTTGTAATTTTGATTTAAATAAGCCAATAAGTTGTTCAACTGTTTAAGTCACTTCAGGTTGGATTTTATTTCTTCTGCTAGGAAAAGAAACCTATATGACATCCTTCACTTTGAGGGAAGGATAACACAAATTACTTCCACCGGCAAACAAAAATAAAAGACATCTGCAAATCCCTTTGAATTCTCTACAAGAGATTTCATAAAGCAGTATGTAAATGTGAAGAAAGTTCTGGAAGGGTGAATTTTCCTGACAAAGGGATATCTAACAGAACAGCTACCGGCTATTCATAACACAAGAATAAGCTGGCAGCCCTGATTTCTGGAAGTCAGGTATAGAGAGCTGTGGGTTTCATCTATCATGTCAAGAGTCTAGGTGTTCTGGGAAAGCAGCAGCATTTTTGACACCTGTTATAATGACATCCATAATGCAGATGTTCATGTCAAACTCTCAGCTGACTCTTGTGCAAAGTTAGAAGAGGATGCCAAGCAGAAGCATAGCATTGCCAGATGAAACATCTATGAATTCTACTCTAGAGTAAATTTGGGAATTGCATGCAAAGTTACCTTAAGGACTATCAGGAAACATTTTAACCCATATCACATCTGCCACCCACATATTGGACTTTCACTTACGTGTAGCACACTGGTCAGAAGTGACAAGCAAGATATATTTAGGGGTCATCAAAAATACTTTAAAAAATCACAGTTACTGTCACTGGGTGGTGGCACACACGGCAGAAAACACATATCATCATATTCAGGGACCTGAGCTCAAGCCCCCGGTCCCCATCTCTAGGTAGAACCTTCATGAGCAGAGACACAGTGCTGTAGGCATTGCTTGTTCTCTCTCTCTCTCTGTGTGTGTGTGTGTGTGTGTGTGTGTGTGTGTGTGTCTCTCCCCACTCCTTCTTAAATGCTCTTTCTCTATCAGAAAGAAAAAAAGAGAAAAGAAAATGGATGTTGAGAGTGGTAGTGGATTTGTCATATAGGTGCAAAACCCCAGTGAAAGCCCAAGTAACAACAAAAAAAAAAAAAGAAAAGAAAAAGAATCATAGTTATTTAGTATCTTTTAAATAAAAGCATAGCTACCATATCAAATAGGGCTTAGTAGGTTTTTTTATTGTTAAGAGCAAAGATCAGTAAATATCAAGTATTTTCAGATTTGTGATCCAAAAAATTCTCTATTCAGCTACTCAACTTTATGATAGTATTAGCAAGTATGTCATGCCATTGTAACTTTATTTTCAAAACCAGGTAGAGGGCTAAATTTGTCGGGTGGGGGGGGGGACTACAATCTGCCGGTCTGTGGCTTAGCAGGAAATTAAGGAAGAAAACCTGTCTCTTCCTTTCTTCTCTCTCATAAAAAATATATTACTTTTTAAAAAGATAAATATGATTGATCCCTGACAAGTTTTTTAGAAATGATGAGGAAAATAGCTACTGACAAGAGAATAATGAAGCTTTTCTGAGGAGGTAACACATAAACCAATATCTAAATGATAAGAAGCCAGCTTTGAGGTAAGTGAAAGGATTAACATTCTGGAAAAGAGAAAAAAAAAAAGGCATGTGAAAATGTCCTGAGATAAAAAAAAAAAAAGGTGCACTGTGCTGGAAGGTCAGTACCCATGGAAAAGTAAGCATGGTTTAGACCAGACCATGTTGAAAACATGGTAAATCATGAGAAGACTTATTTAGAAGGAAGGCCTGGGACAATTTTCAGTTTTAAGTTTTTTCCTAACATCTCTGTGAATAATGGTTGTGTGTACATATGGGGGAAGATTAGGAAAGAATGTTTAATTTTTTAAAAATATTTATTTATTCCCTTTTTTTGTTGCACTTGGTTTTTTTATTGTTGTAGTTATTGATGTTGTCGTTGTTGGATAGGACAGAGAGAAATGGAGAGAGGAGGGGAAGACAGAGAGGGGGAGTAAAGATAGACACCTGCAGACCTGCTTCACCACCTGTGAAGTGACTCCCCTGCAGGTGGAGAGCCGGGGGCTCGAACCGGGATACTTATGCTGGTCCTTGCACATTATGCCATGTGCGCTTAACCCACTGTGCTACTGCGCGACTCCCAGAATGTTTAATTTTTAATTAATTTATTATTACTACCAGGGTTATTCCTGGCACTAGTGTGCCCATGTGATAAACGACAACTTCACTGCTCCTGACAGTTTCCTTCTCTCCTTTACTTTCATAGAGAGTGACAGAGATAAAGAGGGAGAAAAAGAGAGGGAGATACCTAAAGCACTGTTCCACCACTTGTGAATTTTCCTCCCTGCAGGTGGAACCATACACATAAGCCAGTGTCTCTGTGTGTAGTAATTTGCATGCTCAACAGAGTGTAACATTATCCAACCCCAATAACTCAATACAACAGTCACAGAAGCAGCAACAATAACATCTGACATTTGATGAAAATGCATTGTGTAATATCTGTGCTAGTTTCTTTTAGCATTACTCATTAGATTTTCCGGTTAACTTACCATTTGAGGGGGTACACATGTTTTTCCTATTTTTCAAAGTTAGAAACCTATGATCTGAGATTACATTGAAATAGTCTTTTTTTTTTCTAAAGCTGATGAGCATAAGAATAAGGAAATGACTCAGTCTATACAATCTAAAAGATCAAATTCCAATTCTCGATTTCAGGGTTGACAAGTTCAAGGGCCTAACCTGCTCCCTGGTTTGCTTTATAAATGAAGTTTTGTTGGATGGCATTTTTTGCATAGTCTAGATAGCTGCGTTTCAGCTGAGTAATTGCTACAAAGTCTTCATTCTCACAAAGTCAAAAATATATATATGACTGCTGAGAAAAAGGTTTGCCATGTTCTGTCTTTCCCATGAAATGTCCGGGATTAACACAATAAGCAAGATATTTATTACCAGCTTCATTATTCCACAGTGCAATTTTATCAGTGCTTCTCAGATCTTTTCCTATTCTGTTATCATGCAACATTTTAATCTATTTTGATTTAAAATCAAGCAATAATTTAAAAATTCATAGCAATGCATAAATTACAATTGGGAAAGAAATGTTTTCCAAGAAGTGTTTCAGAGAACTAATGGCATAGCATGTGATAGTCAGCATCATACAAGGGAATATAATTTCCTTTTTCCCATGGCTAACCTTTATCCCCCAGGTGATGTCTTGTTTGTTAGGCTGTCTTGAGGGAAACATACACTAGCAACCCACACACTTTCTTTGTCAAATAGATCAGAATCAACAACTAGTAAAAAAGACTCAAGTTGACTTATGAGATGCCATTAAGTCGAGTTGAACCCTGGCTTTCAAGATGACAAAGTGACTCAGTTTACATATCAACAAAATGGATATTGCAACAATGAGATGGTAACCAAGTTGGTTTCCAATTCTACTAAGATCCCTCTATGTAGAATTGGAATTGACGTCAAGAGATCCTCCCTTGGTGAGCTCACAGAAGTGTGGGTTTTCAGTAGACTCTCTGAATGTCTGAGTGACTCTATAATGAAGTGCTTTATCTACACTGAGTAGAGATGTGTTTACATCAAAAGTATCTTATTTCCTCCTGGAAAAAGAACTTTTTAAAAAAATTTAAGTTATGGAAATGGAATGCTCTTCTAATGATTAAGGTTTCTTTGTGCAGAAAATATAATTATATTGCAAAATTTAATGAGAAAAATCAGAAAATAAGGATGGTTTAAGTAGTGGATAATTCTTTTGAATTATTGGAACTACCTTTTGAACTGTGTGACTTGAATCTATGTCTCTGCTCTGACTGTGAGGGACACCTCACATAAGCTGAAAAAATGGGAGGGGGTACAAATTTAACAAAAAATGCTGGATAGTGACACAGTCCTTTGAAAGGTTTATATCCTGCAAAGCTCAGTTTCTCTGCACTTCCTTCATTAACGTTCCTATCATATGAGTACCTCTCACACTATTATTCCTTCTTTAAATTCACTTCTTAAGTAAATGTATTTGAACAGTAAATTTTATATCAGAACTGACAGTGAAAATATAGCGATAATAGCTACAAAATTGCCGGTTTGATTTGGCCCTCATTTTCTGTGACTATTACACATTAAAATAAATACAATTAAATTGTTAAGAAGTTTATCTGTGTATCATTTAAAATGCCACTGTGTGAGATCAGATTTCTCATAGCTCCCAAAATACTCTCCTAAGGGAATATAAAAGTGCATACATGTAAACATTTTATCTGATAGGCTAAGCATTTTTTGAATTAAATATTAAATGGTATCAAGTGTGTATGTGTACTTTGTTATAGAAAAACATGACATGTTTAAAACAAATCAGCAAACAAAAAGTGGAGTAAAGCTGCAGAAGGGATCCACCTGTGTGTCAGTTAAAGACTGTGCAAACAGAAAACTAGTGACTTATTACCTCAAATCAGAGGCACTACGAAGCCTGTTTATTCTGCAAATATGAGGCAAAATAATTGCTATAAATTCACTTAAGATTCTTAGAAAGGTACTCCATGTGCACCTGTGCTTACAGGATTTGGAATCCCCTATGAGCAAGCTGCTTTTAGTCATCCTGGCAAGTAGGAAAACTGCTTAGCCTCTTCTATTATGTAGAGGTGCTTTCCATACCACCTAGGCCAAGTAACTGCTGATAAGTTTAAAATTCTTCTATGGGGGGCACATTCCATTGAACACACATGTTACCATTCTCAAAAACCTGGGCTCAAACCTCCACTTCCCACTTGCACGGGGAAAGCCTTATCAGTGGTGAAACAGTCCTGCAGGTGTCTCTCTTTCTCTCTCCCTCTTCATTGCCCCCCCCTCAATTTCTCTCTGTCCTATCAAAGAAAAGGCGTGTGTGTGTGTGTGTGTGTGTGTGCGTGTGAGAGAGAGAGAGAGAGAGAGATAAAAAGAGAGAGATAAAGAGAGAGAGAGAGAGAAAGAAAATGGCCATGGCCATGGCCACTGGAGCAGTGGATTGGCTGTGCAGGCTCTGAGACCCAATGATAACCCTGTGACAATAAAAAAACAAATAAAATTCTTCCATTGGAAAAATGCTTCCATTAGGTGGAAAGATTCAGAGTCCTCATTCAGTATTGAACTGTACACCTGTGACTGATGATCTCTTACCCTGTCTCTCCCCACACCATCCACTGTCTCCATATTGAATGACCTCCTTCATATTCCTGGAAGGTGACCATATCTTCCCCAACAGTACTTGGGCGCCTGTGGGCTGTTCCCATTGGCTGAAAGGATCTTCTTACCCAGTTCTTCTTCTGGGCAGTTTTTCTCACTCTTTGGAACTCATCTAATAAGTTACTTCACAGAGTTTTCAGATGGCCCTCCATCATGTGATAAGCATTTTATCTCTACAGAAATCATCATGATATGGAAATAACATTCATTTGTTTAAATGTTTGACATCAGTTTCTCCAACTTGGTAGTGAGTTCTTCAAGGGCAAAGCTTTATCTAGGTAGTCAAGGCAGATGAATCACACTCTCCTGAGTCTTCGAGGACATTTGCCATTTTTTCCAGTTTCTATGTAAATAGAATGACATGCATAAACCTGCAGTTTGATCTGTAACATAAGAAAATGTGAAAGTATCTTTGCATCTGTGAGTACAGAGAGGGCCTTTTTAAAAATCAGTCTTCTAGAATAATTTTTATGCATTTTTGTAATTTCCTTACTGGTATAAATGTCTTGTTTGAAA
The DNA here is from genome assembly GCF_950295315.1 of Erinaceus europaeus. Taxonomy (NCBI): domain Eukaryota; kingdom Metazoa; phylum Chordata; class Mammalia; order Eulipotyphla; family Erinaceidae; genus Erinaceus; species Erinaceus europaeus. Next base: position 43,915,445 of record NC_080162.1, read on the forward strand.
AGTTATATAGGGTATTACATAGAAAACATACAAAATAGAATCAAAATCACTTGATTTTTAGCAAGGATTAAGGGCTAAGCTTATGTAATATTTTAGATTTAACTAAACTTCATATTGGCAGACAATGATGTATTCTATGAATGTCACTATTTGGAGTTAAGAATTAATGTTTAACATTCCTAAATTATGTTTAAGTGTTTGACAAATGTTTATTTTCAATGTTTCTTTGAATTTAAAATAAGACTTACATTTGAAATGTCAAAAAAAGAGTATCCTGATTGTTAAGTACAGTGCATTGCATGTAGCAGATGTTTCATAAAGGCTTGTTGAATAAATGAGTGAATTTATAAAGATTGGCTTTTCAAGGACTGAAAAAAAATAAAAAGGCCGGATCAATCATTTCCCATTATGGAACAAGATAGATATTCTCATTTCAACTCATTTCTTCCTGAAACTTGAAAGAACTCAGCTAACAATAACAAAACCCTGTTTTATAACTGCTACTATTGGGTTAAACAAGCTCACTTAAGCTTGCCTTTTCCCTGTGTGGGTTTAGCTTGGACTCCATAGATATGCCACATATGTTTTATGAGCCAACATTTATTTTAGACACTTTGGCCCATTGGGCATGATCAGGTAAGCCTGAACTCTCAGCTGACAAGCTGCTGAACATAATGGGGAGATTTTAAAAGGTATCACCCAGCAGTAGAGAGGATTTGTATAATGCCGGGGGTGAAAAAGAGGGGGCTAAGAAGAGACACAGAAAACGTCACACTGTTCCCACTGGTAGTCAAGTACTCCCTGCTGTGTAATGCAGCCTCAGTGTGCCCCTCCCAAGCCAGGCAAAGAATGAAGAAAAAAATCCACAACTTAGTTTTTAAAACTGTGGAAAGTTGGGGAACAGTGGTGGCGCACTTGGTTAATCTCACATTATCACCATGCTCAAGAATCCAGTTCAATCTCCTACTCCCCACCTGCAAGGACACATCATGAGCAGTGAAGCAGATCTGCAGGTGTCTATCAGGTGTCTATCTTTCTCTCTCCTCTTTCTTACCCTTTTCTCTCAATTTCTCTATGTCCTAGCAAATAAAATGAAGAAGAAAAGGAAATAATCGTCATTAAAAGCCATGGATTCATAGTGTCAGCACTGAGTCCCAGTGATAGCCCTGGTGACAATAAAACAAACAAAACTGTGAAAACTCAACAGCAATCACAGCAAGAAATTGCTGGGCTAGGTGATGGTGCACCTGGTTGAGTGCACATGTTATAAGCACAAGGGCTGGGGTTCAGGTGGACTGGAGTAAGCACAGGTGATGCAAAGTGCAAGGACCAGCATAAGAATCCCAGTTCAAGCCCCTAGATCCCCACCCTTAGGGGAGTCACTTCACAAGTGGTGAAGCAGGTCTGCAAGTGTCTATCTTTCTCTCCCCCTCTGTCTTAACCTCTTCTCTCAGTTTCTCTCTGTCCTACACAACAACAACGACATCAATCATAACTACAACAATAAAACAACAAGGGCAACAAAAGGGAATAAATAATAATAAAAATTTTAAAAATTACACATAAGAAAAAAAAAGAATAAAGCTCTTTTCAAGAGCTTTAACCCTGGTAGCTGTTAATCCTTGGTGATCATAGTTCTGGACACTTTTTATAAGACTCACAGGTCTGAAGCACATTATGAATTAGGCTTTACATGCCTATGATGTAAGTAAAAATTTAATCTATAAACTGTAAAAAAGTGTCTCAATAGCTGGAGACTTTAAGCATATATCAAGAAGTTTCAGCTCTAGGGAGTCAAATGTCAGAATTAAAGCACTGGTAATTTGACCTAAAGGTCCAAGGTACACAATTCATGAATGGTTGTAGAGACTACCAAGCGACTGGTGGGAACCAAACAACCCTGGTAGCAATTATCCAGGTTTGCAAACCTCTGCACTCAAATAGGACATGTTATGGTTTGGTCTTTGTTCTTGGAACACTTGTGTTCTTGGGAGCACATTGATCTTAATCAAAAGAATTTACCTCTCCAAGCTTTTTTTTTAATTCTCTCCATTCATGTAAAACTGCTTTACAAAAAAAAAAAAAAAAGAAAAAAAGAAAAGTGGAAATGTTTAGCCAATCTGTGGATCTGATCCCATGAGTCCATTCTCCAAGGATAGCCACAAGGTTTGCTTCCTCACTTCCTTTTTTGTATATTCATAGATCCCTTTCTCAATAGAACCTACCATGGTCATTTTATCTAACACTAAGCTTCAACTTGAACTCCCTTACTTCTCCCCTAGTGACTCCTAGCTTTATTTTTTTTTCCTTACTATTTACTACTAGTGCACTATATATCTCATATCTTTATTTTCTTTCTGCTTTACTTGAAGTGAATATTTTTAGGCAGGATTATTTGAGTATTCAGCTCCTTTCTATATCCCCAGCACTTAGGACTGACACAAAGAAAGTGCTAAATACAGGGAACCTCTCTTTCCGTGGCATCTAAGTGGAGACAGAATTCTGCAAAGACATGATGCCAAACACACAAGTTTCAGTTAACATAGTACGAGGTAAATCAAGGATTGCCTATAAATACTTGTTTGGATAAATGGAATTTTTTCACACTTGATGGGCTAGGCTACAAGAAGCAGTTTGTTATTTGCTCTAGGATACATTGTTCACAACAGAAAATTCCTGCAATAATCACTTACAAAGAAGCTATATAGTAGAAATATTTGGAAATAGTATATTCAAGCCACACCCCCCAAGCCAAGAATTACCTCCTTTTAAAGGCCTGGGCAGACTCCACATGACCCAGAAACAATTGAACTAAAAGTAGATATCCAAAAAGAAAAGAGAGTTGAAATTTGGTAAGTAGGTATCCAAGAATGCAGAGGTGTCTATTAAGGAAATATTATTTCGGTTCTCTGAATGCTACTCCCCTAGATGTACTTCAAGTCAGAACCAGATCAAACCCATATCCATAGTTTACACTTCCTTTTCAATAGTCCCTATTGTTTTTTTTCCCTCCAAAGTTATTGCTGGGCTCCGTGCCTGCACCATGAATCCACAGCTCCCAGAGGCCATTTATTTTTATTTATTTATTTATTTATTTATTCCCTTTTGTTGCCCTTGTTGTTTTATTGTTGTAGTTATTATTGATGTCGTTGTTGTTGGATAGGACAGAGAGAAATGGAGAGAGGAGGGGAAGACAGAGAGGGGGAGAGAAAGACAGACACCTGCAGACCTGCTTCACCGCCTGTGAAGGGACCTACCTGCAGGTGGGGAGCCGGGGGCTCCAACCGGGATCCTGACACAGGTCCTTGAGCTTAGCGCCACCTGCGCTTAACCTGCTGCGCTACAGCCCGACTCCCCTGGAGGCCATTTTTTCCCCCCTTTGGTTGCCCTTGTTGTTGTAGCCTCGTTATGGTTACTATTATTGCCATTGTTGATGTTGTTCGTTGTTGGATAGGACAGAGAGAAATGGAGAGAGGAGGAGAAGACAGAGAGGGGAAGAGAAACATAGACATCTGCAGACCTGCTTCACCGCCTGTGAAGCAACTCCCCTGCAGGTAGGGAGCCAGGGGCTCGAACTGGGATCCTCACGCCGGTCCTTGCGCTTTGCCACATGCGCTTAACCCACTGCGCCACCGCCCAATCCCCTGTCCCTATTGCTTTTAAGTAATTGTTGCTGCTTATTTTTCTTTGAGTAGCTTACATTTCCTTATGATCTAAAGAAACTTGATTGAGACAGACATCAGACACCCACCACTGTTGAATCACTACAAAGATAAAAAAAGATATAGTCTCCCAGCAGGGAGATTGTTACATGACTGAGAAATCATGAGAAATGATATAGTCTCCCAGCAGGGAGATTGTTACCTGACTGTGCAATTATGAAAAACATTAGAGATAAACTATTAGGAAATGAGCAAGGTCTCTAGAACTCCTATCTTAAAATCTAATCCCCAGTGTGATGGTATTTACCTGTGGAGTCTCAGGAAGTCGTGAGTGTGTAATTCACTGGACTGGGTTCATGTCCTTATAAAATGAAGTCATGGAGACTAATTCACCCACATTCCACCACAATGAGCAGCAGGTTCTCCACAACCTAGAAGATGGTTTTTACCCAAATCTGACCATGTTGGCACCTTTATTCTGGACTTGCAGCCTCCACAACTATGACAACTAAATGTCTGTTATTGTTACTTAGTTTATGGTTGTTATAGCAGTCCAAACTAAGACACAATGGGCAGGTCATATGCAAAATTATCCCAGGCATATGGAAGGTAGCCTGACCAAGTTTATTTCAACTGCAGATAAGAACTGTGAGATGTCCTTGTAGAAACCTGCTTCCCTTGGGATTCAAAGCCTAGAGTGGGGTACCTGCATTCTGCACTGCTAATTTACTTTCACACCGGGAGTTCCTTGGGCCAATCAAGGAGAATTTAAGGAACATGAGCTCTTTGATGTATATGGCTTTGTATACAGTCTGCCTTTCTGCACTTGAATCCCAGGAGACAGGGCGATTAAGGGCATAAGCTTTGGACCACATGGGTTTCAATTTAAACTTTGCTAATTATTCTGGATAAGTCTTTACTTTTCTTCAGGGCTTTAATTTTCTTATCTATAAAATGGAAATAATAAAATAATATTTTTGTATAATGTATACAAAGAACTTGACATGGGTTTATTACCTTAAGTACTGGTCTGTAAATGTTTAGTTGAACACCCAAGATTTGTATTACTTTAGGAGTCACACCACAGCCCAGTCACTACTAATATCTCCACATGCTTCTACTGAAAGGCTAGATCACATTGCAGATTGCTTATAACAAGCAAGAGTTGTAACTATTGATAGAATATCTGCCATTATCATTTTAAAGACACACTGTGAGATAGAACAGGCCTTAGTCTTTCATATGATAAAACAGGCCATCACTATCCCATTATAGAGGAATACAAACTGAAACCTATACGGATAATGCAGCTTTCAAAAGATCTAAAAATCTGGTAAACGGTAACTCATGATTATAGTAGTAAAAACAGTACGTTCTAAATAAATGCATTAGCGCAAGTTAAATATCAGCTTAAATACTGCTTTTTGTCTTGGTCAAAAGTATTTGTAGAAGAATATGATCTAAGCCTGATTCTGATTTCTAAATTGAAGACAAGATTACGTACTAGCTACTGAAAAGAATGAAAAAGAATACAAATGCATACATAAGAACAGAGGAAGAGATCAACAATTGAAAAAAAAATGTAAAATTAAAAGTCAGTTTTGCTTAAAAAGTGCTTGCTTTTGGTAGTCAGCTGTATAATATGGGCAGTAATAGCAAGAAAGTGAACATGAAGAAATATGATGGATATTGGTCACACAGTCTAATATTGTCAGATAAGGTTTCAAAATAACTACTTGTAGGTCTTAATCTGGAGACTAAATACAAACCTAAATATCAGTACCAGTATTAAAAGTAATTTTTGTTTACCTGCCTAAGGATAGTAACATTTTTGGGTTATTCAGGTAAAAATAGTAATGTACACATGCAAGAGTAAATTGATCAACACAGAAGCATAGTGTTTAATCAGGTACAATATTGCTGCACAGGGTCCTCACTGAAAAGGCAAACAGTGAGAAATTCAGCCATTTATCTAGAAAAATGTAGCTGTAGGATCTGTTTGATAGAGTAGGAAAGCTATCAGGGGAGGGGTTGGTATATGGATGGTCTGGTGGTGGGAATTGTGCGAAGTTGTACCCCTCTTATCCTATGGTTTAGTCAATGTTTCCTTTTTATAAATAAAAAATTGAAAGAAGAAGAAGAAGAAGAAGAAGAAGAAGAAGAAGAAGAAGAAGAAGAAGGAGAAGGAGAAGAAGAAGAAGGAAGAGGAGGAGGAGGAGGAGGAAGAGGAGAAGGAGAAGGAGAAGGAGAAGGAGAAGGAGAAGGAGAAGGAGAAGGAGAAGGAGAAGGAGAAGGAGAAGGAGAAGGAGAAGGAGAAGGAGAAGCTGCAATAGTTCTCCAGAGGCCACATGTTGTGATCCCAACAGGAGTTTGGGACAATTAGCATATGAATGAAGTTAGCCAGAGGTGGAGCAATCTGCGGAGAGGATGTATAGAAGCTGGGGCTTGTAGCAGCTTACTCTCTTGATCTGATTGTCTTCATCATGGCACTCTCCATTTGGTGTGGCTCCAGACTGATCCTGGTCTTTTCACGTGGTGATCCTGGGTAACTTAATTTGCGGATTCTGGACTTTTGTCCATTTTCTTAGCTAGAATTTCCCCCTCAATATTCTCAGTGATTGTATGAATAACCTCTCTTTTGCTTAACCTTAAAAAAAAAAATCTGTTTGATATGATTATTTTTTAACAAGGAGAAAGTTTGCAAGCAGGTTGTGATCATTTTGCCAGTCATTTAGGGGAGTGTGGGTGTGTGTGTGGAGGGGGTTTACTATGGTTAGTAATACCTTTCGTGTGATATATATATATTTTTTTTTTCGCCTATTTTCCCCACCACTGAGTATCCGATCTTACCTTGCCTCAATGTAATCAAAGCACACCCTGTTTCTAATACTTGTATCAGAGAAGAACTTGAAGTTTAGTGAAACTATACCATACAACATTTAACAAGATTTGGCGTGGACAATTTCTTAGGAATTACTACTTTAAGTACCTAGCAGTTTCACATAATGGACTTTGTGATTTCATAGATGAAAGCACAGGATTTTTACCCCCATGTAAAATAAGCTCTCACCTAATAAGATTCTTTAACAAGCACTGAAGTAGCTTATCATGTCTAACTTTGTTCTGCAGCCTCTTAAAATTGCCATTTTATTTGAAAGGCTATATATGAGGGTATATAACCCAGTGACAAAAAATCCTCTTCAAAGTCATTAAAATTTGTTCAGCTAACACAATGTTTTCCAAAAATAATGCACTTTTGCTAAAAGTGCAAAATTAACGTCATTTGACGCTTACTTCAGAAGCTGTAAAACCTAGATGACTATCTTAGTGGCATATAGTAGGTACCCGATGCAATCAGCGTGTTCTACACAGGTAATTACTTTTACTACTAATGGTGCCTCCCACTCAGTGAGAAAGATAAGAGGCTCCAACTCTACTTAATCACAAGGCTTCTTCATTATTGCTCCACCTCCTACTGGGTAAAACAATTCGCTTGCTCTATTCAGCAACTCTCTCAAATGAGAAAAATTTATTAACATGTGAGCAGAATGGACATATTTAGTAGGTACAGAGGAGGTTATCTGATTTTTAAAATAGATAATTCAAATACTTGAATAAAGGTTTTTCTAAACAAGTTTTGCTTCCATCATGCTAGAGCTGGTTTGTAATAATTTTCCAGTTCAAGATGCTTGGAAACCACCTGGAGGTGTTATGAGTGGTAAGAGAAGGAGGGGATGAAATAGACAAAGAGAGTCAGTGATGGGTGACTGGATAACTTGAAATCAGTTCCTCATCTTCTCTGTGGCTGTTTTCTTACATGTAGAATAAAGAAGACAAATAGCAATGTTTGAATCATTATTTAAAGCCAGTTCTATTATATTGTGTTTCTAAAAGGTAGCGTACTATTTCAATTTATACAATAAAAACCATAGAACTTATGAGAAAAACAGAAATAGAAGCAACGCTTATGTCAATAGCAACTAATAAAAAAGCAGGAGCCTATTAAAACTGAAATTGCTGCTTTATACATGTTAAATAGTCGGAGTACATAAATACTAGGAAAAGTGGGGGATTTTACCTTGAAAAAGATTTATGCAAATGGATGTGGTAAGAATGTGAAGTAATGGCAGGAGGGGAGTTTACTGAAATTTAACAGAAAGCTGTAATTGGATATTGATGAGTGTGCCTGGAAATATACCAGGTGAACTCATTGTAGCCGTCAGGTGCTGAAAGTCTATGTTTGTTTTTTGCTCATCTCTACAAGAGTTCTAAGCTCAGTGAAAGTCTGTTTCTCACAAATAAAACCAAATCTAGAAAAATACAAAATCCAAGTCATGCTCACAATATATCAATCATGTTGGAATAAATGCCTATTTAAAAAAAAAAGGACTGATTGTGTAACAAAGGACTAAATTAGCTAATGTTGGTAAATATTACTTCTGGAAAAGAACAGTAGGCACCAAAGAAGTGTCATCATCTCTTGATTTCCATAAATATATCAATTAAACTGGGGCAAAATTTAGTCCTAAATTCATAGGAGGTAGACATAGCAAGATTGACAATCCCTTTGATGCTTTAGATCAGCAAAAACGGTGTCTCTCAGGGTTCACTGATGATGCTATTATATGACTCCATCAGTTTGTTAAATGTTAGCATATCATACTTTTGTCCTTGCCTATAACAATATCATTTCCCATAAAGAGGTTAAGAACAAAGCCAGGAGACACTCCCCTTTTCCTTATGTAAAAGTTGAAAATTCCTCTGTAAGAGTAAGAATTTGGCTGCCCTTTGTGGGGAAGGACTGATGTTTGGGGTTATTCTCCATGTTTGATCCACCCTGGGTAAGGGTGGATCAACTTAAACTGCAGAGTATTGGGGAGTATTAAAAGATACCTCCTACATAAAGTTCTCTGTATCTAGCACTTTAAAATCTCTAGATACATGGCTTATTTAAGATTCAAATATTGCTTTTCAAATCTTGATATTTCTTATCAAATTAGGTAAACTGAACAAGTTTAGAAATTCAGTAAGGTTTCTACTTAACCAGGCAATACATTTTCTCTGAGTGGAGCTGGGTGGTGGCTTACTCAATAGAGTGCACACATTACCATGTAAGAGGACCAGAGCAAGCCTGCAAGGAAGAAGTTTCACAAGCAGTGGAGCAGTGCCTCTCCTTTCTGTCTTTCTCTCTCTCTCTCTTTCTCTCTCTCTCTCTCTCTCTCCCTGTTTTTTACCCTCTATCAAAAAGGAAGAAAAACAAGTTAAAAAATATTCTTTTAAGGAATGGTGGACTTGTGCAAGAAGGCATCAAGCCTTGGACATAACCCTGGGAGAAAAAAAAAAAATCAATGGGCAACCAGTGAGATTACATGTGTAACTCAATGGTTGATGTGGGTCTGAGATTCAGATCAATCAGTTCATGGCTCTGCTGATCAGTGAATATTCTTGGATACATGATTATATAGGCTCAGCTGTAGCTCTATTAAGAAAGGGTTAATGAAACTCGAAATATTGTGAGAATCAAATGAGATAAAGGGTATAGGGTGGTTATCATAGTACAAAGTACAACATCCAATAAGCAATTATTTTTTATTTATACAATTATTATCCTTACCATATGAAGGTTAGCTTTTCATTCAAAGGAATATATGCAGCTAAAGTAAAAATGCTTAAATAAACATTATATTTCCCATTTTGAATGAGCTCCTTAATAGCAAAATTCTTCACTCCTGTGATTTTAGATGTGGAGTTTAGAGCTTTAATTCATAGAAAATTCTCTTTGTAAACATGAGCACATTTTTTGTAGTATAAAATTTGATTGATGGATTTAAGTCCTGCTTACTTTATTTCCCTTCCCTTTCAAAGATTCTACTTTCTGTAGCAGTCAGGTACATCTTGTGTCTATACATTGAGTAATCCAGAGAAATTGGCATCCTAAAAATCTCAAAGGTAATGGTTTGGGGAAAAGAAACTCACCCGTATTATACACAGAGCATATTTCAATTTTCTGCTGCAGTACTCAGAGGAGATTAGAGTATTTGCAAATTTAAGAAATTTCAGAAAAGACAAGGAGAGTGAGCAGCCAAGTTCCATTAACTTTTTGCAAGTGCATATCATGAAATTTGTTATTAATTTTGTCTAAGGTGATGCAATCCAAACATTAGTCACTAACCCCTTCTCAGAGATAATGACTGATCTATTAATTGCTATATTTACTGGCATCTTGACAGGCTTTGTTTTCCTTTGAACTTTATGTATCATTCAATGCCTCCAAAACCCCTTCTCAGTGACTCAGTCTTGGTTTCCAAGTGCCTGAGTCTTCCTTTCCTATCTGGATTATATCAAATTAGTCCTCAAATATGAAAAAGTCCTGAGGCTCTGCTCTTATTAATCTCTGTTCCTCTTTCTAATTCTTTCTTCTCACAGGACTCATTCAGCTCCACAGCTTTAACTGTAGAGGTGATGCCTATGGTATTATCTTCACTTCTGATCTTGGTGCCACATTCATGGAATTTTAATCTTCAGGCAAAATGGCAATGAGTATTTGCCTATTAAATATACATTCATGGTGGAAAGGAGGGTTCAGGTCCTGGAAAATAATGGCAGAGGAGGGACTAGTGGGGGTTGAATTGTTATGTGGAAAACTGGGAATGCTACACATGTACAAATTATTGTATTTTACTGTCAACTGTAAACCATTGATCCCCCAATAAAGACATTTAAAAAATAATAAATAAAATAAAGTACATTCATGCACAAGTATGACCATGACCCCATGCCCTTGCTTGGCTGGTTTAATATGCCTCTAGCTTTGGGGTGGCCAACTTGTCCTGGTTTCCTCAGGATTATTCTAAATTTAAAATTAAAAGTCCTGTATCCCAAGAAACTTCTCAGTCTTCTAGCTGTCTTAGAACAGAGGTCATCATAAAGCTGTCTTTGTCTTCACTCTCATTTCTAACCATGATTTGGCTTGTATACTGTTTCTCCAGCTATATGTACTTTCTGTTTCCAGACACTCTGTTCAAGCACATTTCCACTTGGGGCCTTTGTACTTGCTATACCCCCTCTTCCTGCCTACCTAAGTAATTTAGTGTCAGAACTAGTATCCCTGATTTGTTGTCATTCAGAGCTCTTTCATTAGCCGAGTATGCAACAATTTCATAATCTGACAGCAAATCTCCTTTGTGTCCTTATTTTATGATTTTCACTCCAGTCACTTACATTCTCAAAAAAAAAAAAAAAAAGGTATCTCTGTAATGATTAAAATAGCAGTTGAATGGAAAACTCATTATCTCTCATTCCCATTGCCCAGATTATTAACATGGTAAAAAGGAAGATGTTTTACTTGGAGCAGTCCATAAGCATGACAGCAAAGAAGGCAATAATGAAAAAAAGCCCGAGACTACCTGTCTCCTTTTTATTTATTTACATCACTCAGTAGATTCTGATCTTACTCATTATAACAGCCCAGAGACCTTCAGGCCAAGCCCATCATAGTGATCTATTGTTGGGATAAAAATCTCCCGGAGATGACAGCTAGGATTGACAGGGATGTTTAAATCCTAAACTACACTTTGGATGACATTCTATTTCTGGTCATGAAATTTCAAAATGTGACTGGAGTTTTTCGTCAGATCTTTGCATGGAGAGGAAATGGCTTCAGCATAAGAGGACATGAAACAGCTGTGGGCAAGTGGGAAGAACACTGACCTTCAAGGCCAAATAGTTGGAAGAAACTGGGGATCTGATTGATGAGCTATGTAACCTAAGATCAGTCATTTGCTTCCCTGAGTCTCAAATCCTTTATCTGTAAAATGGGACTGATACTTATCTGTGATGAAAAAGAAGCCATGTTCACACAAAAGTCATTAGCACCACTCCTTGGGCCACAGTTATATTTGTCCTAATTTTTTATTTACAGAAAATGTATCTTCTGTATAATGTATTTTATTTTTTATTTTATTTTTATATATTTTCATATTTCCTGTATAATGTATTTTATTTTAATGTATAATGTATTTTATTTTAATGTATAATGTATTTTATTTTAATGTATAATGTATTTTATTTACAGAAAATTCATATCTATATTTACCAAGATTTTTTTCTAGTTCTGTACATCCCTTTATTATATGTTCATGAACCTTAGATCTGACCATTGCTATTGACTCAATATTTTGAAAGTTATGTCTGGCTATTTTTAAGTCTGTGTACAATGAACAATCTAGAAAACATAAACTAAAATCATATAGTCTCGGGCTAGAAAAATAGTTTAACTGCATAGTGAGTCTGTCCCTACCACCTGTTTCTCTCTCCCTTATCTGAAAAATTTGACCCAGAACAATGAATCTCAGGTCACTAGAAAATAAAAATAAAAGTTTTGACTTTATATAGTTTTCTAATTTTTTACTTTTTTGTATATCCCTCTCATTCTGAGTTGTGTTCTGGCTACTTTGTTTCCAGGACTGAGACAATGTGAGAAGACTTGAGGATGAGCCAGGCTTATAAACCCTGTCTTTTGTTTTCTGGGAACCCAAAGGTCAACAGGAAGGACAGATAAATAAGGCTATTATTTTAGCAACGTCATGCCATACGTTTTGCATATGAATACAATAACAAACACCATAAAATGGAAACTAAAGGTAAGAATATGGAACTCACAAGGGTAGCAAAGGAGAGCTCCTTTGAAGAGGTGACAGTATGACTAGAAGTTGAAAAGACACATGCGTTTATCAAGGCTATTATGAAGGCTAGAGATAGTTATACATAAGTCATTTACAAGTCCACAGTTGGTAAGGCAGAAACTGTACCTCGTTTCTTATCTTTGCAGCCAGACTGCAGAGTCCTTAAAACTTGGAAACTCATCTGACATTTCACTGGGCATCCCACAGTCAGCAGCAAAATTATGGTCAAGAGTATTCCTACAACCAATTCTTATGATAAACAGCCTCTCCTTTTAGCTAGTATATAGTAAAAGTAGCAAATATTGAAGTCAGTGGAAAACTATAATTAAACATGCATATTTCAGAATGAAAAGTTACATCAATCAACTAAACCAAAAACTGAAAATAGACTTTTTTTTTTTAATTTGGCAGAACAAAGTTTATAGACTATGGGAAACACTCTTCAGCTATCAGAACAGTTTTCCAAGACTGGTGAAAATCTTTCTCTCATCCCTCAATACCTTTTCTTTTTGTGAAAGGACAATTTTAGTATTGAAAATGACTCACATTTACTATATTTAGTTAATAGAAAAGTTATAATGGAGATTTATTTTAAAAACTTTATTATTGCAATACTAAAGTAATTCCAACCTCAGTTGAATGAAATTTTAGATGTTTCATAATCTATATGTCTGGAGAGAAATAAAAGAGCTGGACAAAGAGATGGATAGATGGAAAAACTGGTAGACAGATAAGTAGAAATAAATTTCAATCCCCCCACCAAGGATAATGATCTCTCCCCCTGTAGTGAATTTAGCTGTCTTAACCTTAGAACAACAACAACAACAAAAAGTCCTGTTTTTACATACTAGATTCCTGTACTTCTCTGGTTCTGCAGGCAACTTTTTAGATTTGTAGAGTCAACTATCCAGAAGAACTAGAAAATATTCCAAGGCTTATATCAAAACTTCTAGTTAGAAGAAAAGAATGGATCCAATGTATTTATATTTTATCATATTGATGAAAATATCTGAATAGTTTTTAGTAATAGGATGGGAGGAAGATATCATGTAGATTCCTTCACTCATGCCACACTATAGTTATTCACAATGAAACTAGAAAATAAACTTTAGTGCCCAGGCTTAATGAATGAGAAGAACTCAGTATATCTGGATTAGAATCAAGATCTAATCCAAGTAATAGTCCTCTCACAGAGTTGTGAACATTAAAACAATGAACTCTAGTAAAGTTATTATTTCTAAAACTGCAATATAGTAAGACTTGATTTCTGTCACTTTCTGTTCTATGGTAATTAACATTGCTGCTACATAACTGTTATCTTATTGTCTTCATTGAAATATTCGTTGTGTTTATAGGATGGTTTTTTAAAAAATTGTCATCATGGACTGCATGACATTTGAAATTGAATAGAGACACAATGATTTCCTGACCCACCTTTGCTCCAACTCAACTTTGCAGTCTTGACATGCTCCTGTCTAGATATGTTGGTCAGGGAAAACACAGTGATGTGGCAGTACAGAATGTTCAGGAATCAGCATTGCTTAGTAATAACTCCACCATGGTTGCACAATCCTAGGACCATGGAGATTTGGGGCTAGTAAATCCTTTGACATGGGGGTCATAATGTACATTGTGGAGATCTGGGCAACATCCCTGGCCTCTATGCACCCAATTCCATATCACTTCCATAGCTATGATATCAAAAAATGTCTCCAGAAACTGCCAGATGTCTCCTGTAGTGGTCAGCATTCCCTCAGGTTGATAACAAATATTGTAGACTCTGGTAATGCAAAACTCTCACGCTTTTAATTAAAAAAAGCAAAAGCAGTATTTTTAGATAGATATATTCATAGCTGAATAATGTTCTAGGGGTCAGCAGAGGACATGATTTCATGGATGTCTCTGGACCCAAGGGAGAAGAAAACATATCTCTGAGCAATGGTCAAACCCAATTAACAAATATCAGTTCAAAAATATCAGCTCTGGATTTTCCTGACCTGTACCTTTAAGAATAAGAGAAACAGGTAATTCCTCAGGACAATCCCTATTCCCTGCCCCAGCTGCTCACTACCCCCTCTCCCTACACACACACACACACACACACACACACACACACACACACACACACACACACACACACACACACATTGTGCCTCTTCTTTAAAGCCACAATAAATAGAATAAATACAAAAGAAGAGAAATGGAAACCTTGCAAGCTTTTATTTCCATCAGCCCCACTAACAGGAAAGAAGAGGGAGGAACCAGACTGCTTTGACTTTCTGGATAACTTGAAATGTCCATGCATTGCCAATTATGGCAGCTGTGGTTGCTTTATCTTTGGGGGACATAAGCAGTTCATGAATTGTGAATTTTAATTTTCCAGTCAGAGTTTAGATGGCTGGTTAAACAATGACTACAAGTTCCTGAAAGATAGTCACTAATTAATGAACATTAAGCCCTACTTTTTGAGACATTGGAAAGAAAGCAGGACAAAGATCCTTCTCTGTGTACTTTGGGAACATCTGAAAGCAGAGCAGCAAAGGAAAACTGGCAGTGAGCAAAGAGTCCCGTCCTCTCTTGAATTCCCATGATTCACCAATTCATCAGGTGGAGGGATTTTTCTCCTTAAATATGACTTTTATTCTGAGAAAAAAAAACTATCACTTGAGGACTCAACTATGTATGTGCTATTTAGTAATATAAATGTAAGTGTTAGCATCTTACTAATCAAATGGAAAATTGTTTTGTTCTAATGGTTTCAAAACTTCCCCATCCCTCAAACAAACAGTACCCATTACTTTAAACACCTCAGTGTCTAGTAATTGTTCAAAAATCTGTCAGGCTACCAGTAATTTAAGTCCTGTCAAAAATAAATCTCAGACACTCACTTCTTCCAGTCAGTGCCTTGAAAAACACGCCCACATGTCAATTACCGGAAGCTGTAGCAATGTTTCTTTGTTCTGAATTTGTGTAAACAGAAAAAGGTTCTTCCTCAGTAACAACTGTTTTCTAAAACCTATATAAATGTTTATGTGAACCTCCTTGCAATAACACCTAAAAGAAGCAATAAAAGCCACACAGGCTGGTAAACACACACACACACACACACACACACACACACACACACACACACTCCTCTGTTATGTGCCTCTGGGTAATAAATGTACAAGTGTGAAGGAACATTGTATCGACTTGTGAATTACTCTTTTCTCTGAGGCTTGACCTTAAAGTACTTACATTTTAAATTGTAAATCAAAATGATCTACATTTTTAGAAGGCAATAGTCACTAGTTCTTTTCCATACTATCCAAAAGAGATTGCTTCACAGATAATTTCAAAATCACAGGTAAATAAATGAATAGAGAAACCATGGCTATACAACAGAAATAATTCAGAAAATTGGCAGCTAATTAAGTTAGGCCATTAGACAGGGTTTCTCTGTGTAAAATTGTTCCGTACAACTCAGATTGATAAATCTTGTCAATAGGACCCAGTTTTTACTACAATGTGTATGTCTAGTTGAAAATAGCTATAAATTGAGTTATAGATTAGGATTGTTAGTGAGTTTTTAAGGTTTTGCATTTCCAACATAATAGTGTTTTTATTGAAGATTATAATCATTTGATCATAAAGTCACCAATGCCTGTTACTTTGTAAGGTTTTCATGAAGGTTTATTGTGCCAAATCAAATGGCTGAATTTCAACAAGGAGAGAAAAGAAAAATAAATTTTGTTGGCTTGATATTAATTGCTCTCTTTTTTCTCCTCTCTGGCTTTCAACTGTGCATACTAAACAATAAATGCAACTATGAAGACTGCACAGATGAACAATGCAAAGATGTTGAAATGAGACTCTTAAAGTGGTCTTCTTTCCACGGGTAAATTAGAATAAGTTGATTTTCATTAAGAAAGAACAGATCAATATTTCATTATTAACATGTGACAATTGTATGTTAATAAGAAGCCATCCTTCCTCAAGTGTCTACCTGCCAAGTCACTGGATTAATGGCCTTCCTTATCCAGCGGATTCTCTTTACATTTCCTCTCTTGTTATATGGATACTTGAGCAGATGTGCGTATATGAGTCTCTGTGTGTAAGCACTGACCTTTTGCTAGGCAGAATTAGGAAACACCTACTAATGTTTCCTTCAGGAAGCAAGGGATTTTGCTAACCTATTTCCCCTTAAGATTTTCTTCCCCAGAACTTTCTCATCAATTTGTTTGCTACTGGAATTTAGATGATGATCTTGTTTGGAGGACAGTAGTTTTACCTATAGAAGAAAAATATTTTTTTCTTTTGGGAAGGAAGATAATAGGACAAATCATTAATTAAAAGGGTTGCATATGGGACAGATGGAATTCTACCCATGTGGCTGCCTCCCCCAATAGTGGAGGGGTAAAAAGCATCATAAATCACTCATGGTCCAGTAGCCTTCAATAGGGACCGTCTTGCCCCTTCCAAGTGATGATAAACAACATATACTCCCAGAGCAGCCCATTAGGTATTCCAGAGTAGGTGAACTATGAGATAACACATTTATCCTTCTTGGAAAGGGAGCTCTTCATGTTTCACGTGGTGCAGAGAAAGCATACCCAACTGAATGACGACTAACGAGGATTAATGTATTATTCCACAGAGGATCATGGGCTCTTCTCTTTTGTGCCATAGCTAAATAATAACAAAATGAGATAAAATGGCTCCTGATGTTTTCCTGAGCAGTATACCCTTGCATAGCCTAGCTTTTCCAGTCATTTCTCTTTTGTTGTTCTACTTTTATTGGACTCTTCTTAGGTGTTCATCTTCTAAATCCTGTTGGCGCAATCATCATCACACAGTTAGGAGAATGAGAACAAAAGGGAATGTTAAATAGACTCCCTTGCAAAGTTAAAATTAAGTTTCCAGGTACTAAAAAAACCCAAAAAACTAAAATGATCATTTTCTAATTATGATGATTTCTTTGATGATTTACTGACCATTCTATAATATTATTTAATATTTATTAAATCTTTCATTTATTTATTCAATAATTATGTATTAAGTACTGTGCTGGTCAGAGAGCTTTCCTTTCTATCTTATGCAAATGGATTAATATGATTTAAATAACTGATGCAAATAAATTGCCAACTCCAGTAAATGCCTTGAAAGGAGAACTCCAGGGCCTGACACAGGAACTAGGTTTAGTCTGCATGTCTGAGGCAGTCTTCATTATAAAAATATGAAAATAATGGTTACTCTAAGAATGAAGTTTCTGAGCCACAGAGGCATAAAGAGTGGAAAGAAATTATGGAAGTATTCATTACTTAAATAAGAAAAATAAAGTTGAAAAAGGGCTAAGTATGACAACAGAAACTGACAGAAAACTATGCATTTAGAGTATAAAATAATGAAGAGGTAGGGTCACGGAGATAGTTCATCCAGTAGGGCATATGCCTTGTTGTACATGGGGTTCACGTTTGGCTTTGATTTCACACTGAGGGAAATCCTGGTGATGTTTATCTATCTATCTATCTATCTATCTATCTATCTATCTATCTATCTATCTATCTATCTACTGAACCAAAAAGAATGGGGAAAATGTGGGCCTGGGAGCAGTGGAACTGTATATGTGTAAGGTTATGGAGAAAAAATTTAATATTAATTTGGATAAAATGCCCAACAATTGAATTTGCAGAGACTTTATAGATGATGGTAAAATTCTAAACTCTATCTGAAGGAATTCAGTGACATGGGTTGAATTATGTCTGCTCCACCCCCTTGGCCCCCTAAAGACATGCAACCATCCTAACTCTGGTACTTCTGAATGTGATCTTATTTGGAAATTATATCTATATAGATGCAAAGAAGTAGCGATGAGATCACTAGGGTAGGCTCCAATGCAATATGACTATTCTTATAAAAGAGGGGCTGGGGAAATAGCACCATGGTTATGGAAAAGATTGTCGTGCCTGAGGCTTCGAGGTCCCAGGTTCAATCCCTTGCACCACCATAAACCAGAGCTGAGTATTGCCTTGGCTTCTCTCTCTCTCTCTTAAATGAAATACAATTAATATTTATAAAAAAGGAAGGAAATCTGGATAACAGCATGAACAACAGAGATGGTATGTGGAGACAGACACAGGGGAGGAACATGGGACCTCAGATGTAGAGAGTGGAGTGATGCATCCATAAACTTAAGATTGCTGGCACCAATTGGAAGGGGGAAAGAAGCAAGAAACAATCGTCTTCTGAACATTATAGTGGGAACATGGGTCTGCTAACATCGTGATGTTGGATGCCCATAGGAAAATAAATGTTGTTTCAAGCCACCCACCCAATTTGTGGTACTTTTGTTTCAAGAGCCACAGAAAACTAATAAACCCAAGGAGTACTGAAGTATGTTAAGTGAAGAAATACATTTTTTTTGCCTCCAGGATTGTTTCTGGGGCTCAGTGCCTGCACCATGAATTCACTGCTCCTGGAGGCCATCCCCCCCTTTTGTTACCCTTGTTGTGGTTATTATTGTTGTTGTTGATGTAGTTCGTTGTTGGATAGGACAGAGAGAGATGGAGAGAGGAGGGGAAGACAGGGGGCAGAGAAAGATAGACACCTGCAGACCTGCTTCACTATCTGTAAAGTGACTCCCCTGCAGGTGGGGAGCCAGGGGCTCGAACAGGGATCCTTACAGGATCCTTGTCCTTGTGCTTTGCACCACCTGTGCTTAACCTGCTGCGCTACTGCCCAACCCCGGAAGAAATACATTTTAAAGGACGGCAATGATGTTTTACATTTCCAAATGATCCACTTGGTTTCAAAATGAACACTAAAGAATTAGAGGGTTGGGGTGAATTGGGGACACATGTTAGAAAGCTCTGAAGGCAGCACAAGGAAGGGATGGGAGGTTTAGGAGAGAAGTGGTATGGTTGTGGATCCTTGGCATGGATGACAATGTGGGGGACTAGAGAAAGTGTCCTTTTTCATCAGCTTTTTTCAAATTTGGGCACATTTATTTATATCCTACCCAAAGATGTAATCAGCAGACCCCAACTAGAGTTTTCGAGTGATGTTAGAATTATTTTACCATTTCACACATTCCGTTGTTTTTCTCTGAATTATAATTGCTTTTTACATAATGAAAACCTGCTCGAGAATGACAAAGCATAAAGAACCACTTCTCACCTCCTGTTAAGGCTACAGCAAGACTAAAAAAAAATCATTTGGTTCAATTGGGAATAGTTACAGAGTCAAGAGAGGGATGAATTTGGACTCTCCAATCTCTGATCCCATGATGCAAGCTACTGTGATTGTCATAAACAGACTAAAGCAATTTATAATTTACTGCTTCTTGTCCAGTTGTATGGATTGCAGGAAAATTACAGGGACAACCTTAACAATTTCAGGAGCCTCCCACAGTGGGTAATATTTTAAATATCATTGGTATACAATGACTTTGAAATATAAACAATGGGTCTCTTGTTCCTTCAAGGGATCTTCTTTTGCTGTGCCTCTCAGAATTGCTCTGTAAAAGGAAGCCTTTCCTCTAAAAAGGACAGTGTAGAATCGAAAGCAGGACCAAGAAACTAAATTCTTAGATTGGGGATCTCAAAGGCAAACGTCCTGGCATAGGGAAAAAAAAAAAAAAGCTCTTGTCAGGGAATCTTGAATTCTCACATATCTCTCTCTCCACCATCAATCGTCACTTCCATCAAGAACATCATCATAAGCTCTCTTGTGAGGCTCTTTAGGATCTTGGACTCACTATAGAGCAGCAATGGTAGGGACTGTCCCACTCTCCAAAGGAAGTTTGGATCAACATACTCTACCTCCTGAGGAGTAATGATCCTGAAATGAGAGTAGTCTAGAGCACTACTAACTGTGACCCTAGACTGTCAGGACTCGGAGGTTATATAGGCTCTCGTGTTAAATATGAATATATATAAGCCCTATGTCAGACTGATAGGGTTAACAGTTAATGGAATTTATATACTTTCCTCATGTTTGGGAGCCACTATCTGTCCTAATGCAACTTTCTAGTCTTATTCTTAACTCTGACATCATCATCCCAACAATACTCTTAGTCTACCTGCATGTTAGCTATCAGGCTCAGACAAAAATTACTAAAGTCCTGGACCATTTTCTAAAATTTTTTTTATTATATTTATTTTATTTACTGGATAGAGACAGCCATAAATCAAGAGGGAAAGGGATGTTAGAGAGGGGAAGACAGAGAGACACCTGCAACACTGCTTCACCACTTGTGAAGCATTCCCCCTGCAGGTTGGAACTGAGGGTTCGAACCTGGGTCCTTGTGCACTGTAACATGTGCACTAAACCAGGTGCGCCACCACCTTGCCCCATTCTGGACCTTATTTACTATACCTAAAAAAGACTTCCTAGCTTCTTCCCACAAGAAGACTCCTAATTTCATCTGCTCTATTCCTACCTTTGGACTCCTGTTTATTAAAGTTTGTCCTGCTTTATATCTTACCACCTTTCAGCCACCAAGTTGCAAAAACTACCATTCTGACCTCCCTGGGCAGATGACCTCACCCATGTATCCCAAAGTCTCACATTTCTAGGTCCTACCCAAATAAGGAAAGATTGAAACTGGCGAGGGGTATGGAATGACCTGCCAACATCCATGTCCAGCGGAGAGACCAGACCTTCCAACTTCTGCACCCCAAAAAGAACGTTGGTCTATACTCCCAGAGCAATAAAGAATGGTGAAATTTCCATTGGAGGAGATGGGACACAGCTCTGGTGGTAGGAACTGTGTAGGGTTGTATCCCTGTTATTTTATAATTTTTTAATCCTTATTAAACCACTATTTAAAAAAAAGAAAAGAAAAAAATAGCTTAAGGAGAACAAAATGTGGTAGGTTAGAGAGCTTTATTTCATTTCCATTTCCTAGTCCTCTCTACCCAGAATATAAGGATCTTTGTGTATTGAGAAGAGTATGTGTTCTGTGGAAGAATGAAAGGATGAATAAGCATAGATATTTAGACATGTAAGTCTGTAGACAGTTTTATCTTCGAGTACTGGTGGGATAGTATAGGGCTGGACAGAAAGAAGCATTAATTCTCCAGATGAGTTTGGGCATTCAAGAGTAGAGAAAAAGAATGCCCCAGTGCCTTTTGAAGAAACTCCACCTTTGCCAACCCACACATCAAGTTTTAGAAGATTAGAGATACTGATATACCATAACTGACCAAGAGGATCTGAGACCTTCCTACAAAAATATTTGCAGCTTGGAATAATATTCAGTTAGAGGTTATATAGGTTAGATACTGCACATCCCTGAAGAACTTGGCATGGACACAAATCACAATTGGGGACATGAATTCCAAATCACTTGGAAGTTGGACAAAATCTTAGGAGGTTAAATCCACCTACCTCAGTTGATCTGACCATGGTCTAGAAGTCTCCACATTTATGTCCACAGCATAAGACTGCTCTTCATAGTAGCATTTATTTAGAATACTATGCAAGGCTGTGCATACAACATTGAGACTTTCATGCTTCTTTGTAGAAGGCATGCCAGCTAGACTATTTTCCCAGGGATGAAATGGATTTTGTTCAAATATTTATGGAATTATTGGGATCCATGAGGTCCTGGAAATATCTTTACTATATCATACATCTTGTACTTAAGAATGCATTTTTTAAATTTCTGAATGTGGGACTTTAGGGGACTTAAATGTTCATTTCCTAATCCTGTTTCTAGCTTCTACTTAAATAGTCTTTAATACTTTGCAAACTCCTCCCTTTTATTTTCCATTCTGTATCTCCTTAAAGTAGGTGGAAAGAAGTCTTAGTCCATTTTAACAGATGATATGAATAAGGCTCAGAAAGATTTGATAACATGTCCAAAGTCACAGAACATAAAGTAAGTCAGTGCAACAAGAACAATTTGTAAACTCATCTTAATAGCAGTTACCACTTTTTAAATTTCTTGCTACTTGCTACTTTCTAACAACTTTGCTAGCATTATCATATTTATGTCAACAATCCTGTTAAGTAGGTATTATTCCCATCATCATACTCAGAAAAGATGACTAAGTTATAAGGAGGTTAAGCACATTGACAATGATCACATAAGTAAGTAGTGTCACAGAGTTCATGCAACCACCATACTGATTTTTGAACTTAACCTCCAAGGAAGACACTATTCTTTGTTCCATTTAATTCTCAAAACATCAAATAAATCCATTAGCATGTATTAAGGTTAGAGAGGCTTATTACAACAGTCAACCAAAATAAACCTTGCCGGCAAGCACAATCGTTTGAGAAATCTTACTACTTGCCTTTCACACCAGGGATTTGATCGAATCTTAAAGGCAGGATGATTCCAAAGTTCAGATGTCTGCAAACAGACTGTTTTTTTCACTCCATCCTATTCTTAAAATTGAGTGACCAGAAAAATCACAAGGAAAGCTATAGGAGAGAGAGAGAGAGAGAGAGAGAGAGAGAGAGAGTGTGTGTGTGTGTGTGTGTGTGTTCACTGATATGAAATGCCACTCTCAGGGAGTCAGGAGGTAGTGCAGTGGGTTAAGTGCAGGTTGCGCCAAGCGCAAGGAACAGCAAAAGGAACCCAGTTCGAGCCCCGCCCCTGGCTCCCCACCAGCAGAGGAGTTGCTTCAAAAGCGGTGAAGCAGTTGTGCAGGTGTCTATCTTTCTTTCCTCCTCTGTCTCCCCTCCTCTCTCCATTTCTCTCTGTCCTATCCAACAACAACAATAACTACAACAATAAAAGAACAAGGGCAACAAAAGGGAATAAATAGACAAATATTTTTTAAAATGTCATTCTCCTAATGGCATAGACTCAAAAACTTTTAATTCAGTACTAAGGGGAAAAGTTTTAACTATAGAAGATTAAGAAAATTAAAAGACAATTTTAATTATTTGTGACCTTTTTCTTCCTGCACTGATGTCAAAACTTGATTCTCATATAAAACCAGAAACTTTTTTTTCAGTACTAATGGCTTCTTTTATAGACCGAAAGACTGAGGCAGAGGAAGAGAGAGGGAAAAAAAGAAAGAGAGAGAGCAAAACAGTCTAAGTCCTTTCAATGCAGTGGGGTCCAGGTAACAAATATTAGAAAGCAACACACTGTCCTAGAGAGTTATTTTACAAGCCCAAAATGGGGAACTAGATTAAAGAGTAAAATACTATTGACTCAGGTAGTAACTCCAAAAACCCTTGTTTATTGGCATTGAGTCCGCCAAGCCAAGGAAAGAGATATCTCATTCTCCCTTCTAATTTTATTTTTTCAATTTTACCTATTCTATTCCAGTTCAGTATAGTTTTGAAAAAAATAAGTAAATAAGTAGTTATGTCATAAGAACTTGTTAGTATCTTGCTGCTTGACCAGAAATAACACTGATTTGCTCCTAGCTATTTTTTAAAAAAAATTTAAATGCATCCAATAACCCTCGATCTTGCCAGCTCTTAAGAGCCAAGTGCCTTCTGTGCAGATATAGTAATTTTCTGTATTCCTATTGAGAGACGAAACTTGATAGGCTTCTAGTTCCAATATACTGCAGCACAAACAAAATGTCAATTTCCTACCGAGTTCAGATGGGTCTATTCCAGACTACTATTCAATATATACACTGTTTGCTAACACTCACCTGTAAATTTGTGTTTATTCTTTCTTCCTCAAGATCTAAGTGCAATCTATTTTAATTTTCTTCCTTGCCAGATATTCAGTTGCTGACAAACACACATTCAAATTTACTTGCATATTCATGCCTGTGATTTTGCACTTAAATTGCGCTCCTGGGCAAATAACTTTTGATTTTTTTTTTCATACACACATATACGCTGATATAGGCATGCAACACACAAACACACACACACTCACAAAGGGAAAAATTAAGAAAATTGGAATAGTATGCCTTGAAATAAAATACTAAAGTCCAACTTTTTCACTTAAGTAGTGAGACTCTACTGTATCACCCCATCCATCTTTACAATAATTGCCATAGAAAAGCAGATGCATTTATAATAAAAATACATACATCCATACATACAAACATAAAAAGTCTACCTGGAGACTGAATGGTGGCACACCTGGTTGAGCACACACATTATCATACCCAAGGACCTAGTTCGAGCCTCCACTCCCCACGTGTGTGTGTGTGTGTTTGTGTGTGTGTGTGTGTGTGTGTGTGTGTGTGTGTTTGGGGGAGGGCAGTTCACAAGTGATGAAGCAGGGCTGTAGATGTCTATCTTTCTTTGGCTCTGTCTCTCTCTTCCTTCTTAATATCTCTATGCCCTATCTAATAGAAATAGAAAGAAAAAAAAGAGGAAAAAATGGCCTCTGGGAATGGTGGATTTGTAGTGCTGGCACTGATAATCCTGGCTCTAGTGATAACCCTGGTAACTTTAAAAAAAGAAATAATTATTTTTAATTTACCTGTAGCGGCCAGAAAGGTAGATCACCTGGTGGGGCACATATCATGCCGCACATATGCTCCTTCTTCAAACCCTGGTTTCACATAGGCAGTGCTATGCCACTGGGGGAAGTTTCTACCTATGCTGTGAAGCTTCTTTCTCTTTCTGTCTCTCCTTCTGAATCAAGTCAGCCCAGGAGCAGTGAAATTGCACATAGACTATATATATATATATACACACACACATTCAGGAAACATTTAAATTGTTTATAAAACTACGTGCTTCTGATGTACGCATATACTGTTGTATAATGATATCTATTTGAAATATACACTATCCACAGCGCCGTGTGCATATAGCACATATGCAAAACAGAATTTTGTAGTATTTAAAATATTTTCCTCAGCGCATATAATGGTAACTAATTTAAGTATGCATATTACAAATTCGAACACTGTTACAAAATAATGATTAAGATGGTTATGTATACTTTTTGTTATTTCCTTCCTGAATGTTTGTTATCCTAAAATTTTCTCTAGTTTGCTGCTTAGGGCTCAAAAGCTTTGCTAATCTAGTAGGCTTAGATATGACACTTTATAATTTGTCAAGCAATTTCCAGTAGATTATCTTATTTTGTTATCATGGTAGCCTTATGGTAAAGTCACTATTAATTTCCATTTTATGTCTGAGCTGACAAAGTCAGAGACAATGTATAGGATTCAAAACAACTTATGAGGCCAAAGTCTCTCTTTTCCCTGAATACAACTGCTTCCTGACTCAGTTTTAGAACATGTCTTTCCTTGAAGGCTGGGTGGTGGCAAACCTGGCTAAGTGCACATGTTACAGCGCAAGGAGCTGGGTTCAAGCCCCTGTCCCCACCTGCAGAGGGACAGCTTCGTGAGTGGTGAAGCAGGGCTGCAGGTGTCTCTCTGTCTCTCTCCTCCCTATCACCCCCTTCCTTCTCAATTTCTGGCTGTCTCTATCCAACAAGTAAAGACAATTTAAAAAAAAAATTTTTTAAGTCTAAAAAAATGAGTCTCTCCTCAACAATATCTTAGAAAAAAATATGATATACATTAAAAAATAGCTTTTCTAATTTTTATTTGTATGATTTTTTATTTCAGTACTAACTTACTGAAGTGGGGTGAAAAATTATGTAACCAACATTTCAGATAAACTTAGGGCTTGAACTGGAAGACATTTCACTTTTATTTCAAGAAGACTAGGTTTCCAAGATTTGAAATGACTACTTAAGTATTTTTGTTTATTTCAAGTGGAATTTAAGTTTAACTTACACACATGCGTGCGCGCGCGCACACACACACACACACACACACACGAAATAAATAAAATAGGTTTCTCCCTATTGTAAAGTCCAGAAAATTAAGGAATTTGCTAACATTAATAAAAAATACGATGTTAGAGCCTCCCTAATGATGTTTTAAATTAAATATAAAGAATATAAGAGCACAGGGATTCGGGCGGTAGCGCAGTGGTTTAAGCGCATGTGGCACAAAGCACACGGACCAAGGACAGGTGTAAGCATCAGGATCCATCCCCCGGCTCCCCACCTGCAGGGGAATCGCTTCACAGGCAGTGAAGCAAGTCTGCAGGTGTCTGTCTTTCTCTGCCCCTGTCTGTCTTCCCTTCTCTTCATTTCTCTCTGTCCTATCTAACTATGACGACATCAACAATAATAACTACAGCAACCATGAAAAATAACAAGGACAACAAAAGGGAAAATAAATATAAAAAATAGAAATAAAAAAAGGTTTTAAAAAAAGAAAAGAAAAGCACAGGAAACATACATGCAACCTTTAATTAGAAGAAAAGCTGGAGGTCGATGGCATATCAATAATAATGTTAAAAAGTTGTGAATGTTAATCTTGCTCACAAAATCTAAAAAGGGTGTGTCCCAGGGCAGGGCACTCGAGATCTGCCACAGAGACTCAACATTTGGAAGAAAGGAGACGTTCAGACTATCTGTGCAATATTGCACTGTACTTTTTGTCTCACGTCTTTTAGATTCCTCTGCTGCAGTGACTCAATGTATCCTTTGAAGCCAACAATACAGGAATTCAATGGAGGCTGGTTGAGTCTAATGACTACACTACGAGCCCTTCTGATGGACACCTGATTTTATGTGCACAATGTCACTCTTTGTGCATCATTGACCCTTTTTGTAGATGGAGCCTTCTTTCATATACTTGAGAAAGGAACAAATATTTAAGTTATCCGATGTTATTTCTGTTTTCTTTCCATTTGTGGTGTTAAGCAAAATGTCTGAAGTGCCATTATTTTTCAATCCATTCATAGATGTTCCACTAGTTTCTATAGTGTGGATTGTATACAAAGCATTAGGAAAGTAAAGTAAAACCACATCTCAGTCCTTTAGAAATATACACTTGTGTGGGAGAGTCATAGGTGAAAAGAAACAGCTAACACAGATATACAAAGATGACACAGAATGATGCTGATAAAGCAACATTAAGTCTAGAATATGAGGACCATGAAAGGTTTCAGAGTGAGAGAGAAAAATTCTCTGAGTTCTAAGTGTTGCTGCACATGGAGAAAAACCTGCCTATTGACTCTCAGGTGCTTGGGGTATGTTAGAAGTTTTTTTTTTTTTTTTATGAGATGATTTTTAAAAATATTTATTTATTTATTTATTTCCTTTTGTTGCCCTTGTTTTATTGTTGTAGTTATTATTGTTGTTGTTATTGATGTTGTCATTGTTGGATAGGACAGAGAGAAATGGAGAGAGGAGGGGAAGACAGAGAGGGGGAGAGAAAGATAGACACCTGCAGACCTGCTTCACCACTTGTGAAGCAACTCCCCTGCAGGTGGGGGCTCGAACTGAGATCCTTATGCCAGTCCTTGTGCTTTGTGACACATGCACTTAACCTACTGCACTACCGCTGACTCCTGTTAGAAGTTTTATTACATATAAAGGATTCTTTCAGGTATATGAAGGGTATGTTAATCATCTTCTTTCACTTTTATAAAATGCCAAGTTTTAAGTGTTTATCTCCCTCTATTTGGTGTATTATTAAGCTAGTCTGCATTTGTTACAGAGAATACAATTGTGAATTTTCCGTAAAAAGTAAAGATTAATTGCCAAACTTCCATTTCAAGCTCTTTTTTTGTGTGATGGAAATTCAGTCTACTTGCAGTTGTTTGACTTGGCATAACTCTGGCTACTAAAACCCAGGCCCTGCCAAGTGTCATATAGAAAACGAGGGTTTTTTTTTTTGGGGGGGTGAAATAGAAAAACTGGGGAAATTCAAATTTTAAAGAAATTACTTGGGATGGTAGTTTGGCTAGAATGAGCAACTGTGGGACTGTTTTACATATCAGTAGCAAAGTTCTTTCCTTCTAACTAGGAGGGCAGCATCTTTTGAAAAAATAAAAGTTATATACCATAGACCCCTGGCATTTGTAAGAGATATATTCTGCAGCTTTCTAAACCCCCTAAATTTATGAAGCCACCAAAGCATATATTTTCCCCTCATAAAATGCAATGAGGTATAGTTGAAAAATTTAAGTGACTTCTCTGGTTCTTAATAGCTATATAAATATAGAACCCAAGTCATTTATAAAAAAAAAAAGCCACCTATTTTGTGCACATTGCTTTATAACATTACCAGGCAGAGAGAATGGAGTTCCAGAGAAGCTGGAAATTCACCTTAAGCTTTAGCTCTGGGTTGCTTCCTCGTAAAATGCCACACTCTTATATTTTCCTGTATGATGCAATCCCTGCCTCAACAGGAGGTTCAAATGCTACATGCCTTGGTAATCTCCCTGCTAAACAATACCATAATGCTACATATACAGAGGTCATGAAATGATGGTATCGTTAAGTTGCTGATAGGCAAAACAAAATTTGGAAGACTACTTATGCCAAAGGAATAGTTTCAGTGTGAAATGCTGGCAAATTTTCCCAAGTGGGAGGACAGATAAATTAGCTGTTCTTCTCAGTATACATGAACAAGAAGTGAGACAACATTTTAAAGTCAACCAGAACGTAAAACTAAGATTGAGACAAGCTACATAGGTATTTACTGTCTCTAAAATCTCAAGCTTCAGTAGGACCTTTAACCCACACATCACCTATAATTAAACCCACTAAAAATTTTTTACCAACATTATCCTTGACACTAAATATGAATTCAGTGGAAATGACAGCTCCTATCTGCGAAGTAAACATCATGGGTACATTTTGTCATCTGTACAGCCTTGTCATCAATATAGATTTCCACTTTTGTAAATCATCTTTTATTTGGGGAAGGAGGGAGCTATTGATTTTTTCCTAGTCTTTTCTCGGAATGTTAACCTTGTTTAAGTTCTTCATTTCCTCTGCCTGAAGCACCATGTTGCAATAGAATTAAATGCATAGTAAAATGGCCATGTGAGAAAGGTTTATGCATTATGTTAAAACCTGCTCCCTTGATAAATGGAGCCATTAGGGTCTGGAATTCACTGCATTAGTCTACTTAGCTCAATCCAACAACATGCCTTAAAAGTCTCACAAATTTGTTCAAATGCTAATGAGCTACACCACCAAACCTCATCTGCTGTGGAAGGGTCTAATATTTCCAGGAGTTTAATGCATTAAGAGCTACCCATAGACTCACTTTACCTGACTTGGCAACTCAAGACTATTCAGCTTCATTGCCAGAGAAAAATATACACATTTCCTTACATAGGAACTTCTGAAAATTCATTCGGTGAACTTTAATAAAACACACTTCTGCTTAGTGTCTATTTATCATTGTTTACTCTCAGAATAAGATGTGGAGAAAGAGCTCTTCTTAAAGTTCACATACTTTTCCCCCCTCAAATAAACTTGTTAAACATAATAATAATAGCCAGGGTATCTCAAAAACAAAGAGCAGCCATAGTGGATATGCTTTCACAAACCAGCTATGAATCTTTGGGTCTGTACTGAGCTCTCTAAAATGGAAGTAACTGCTGATTTATAGATATTTGTCACTGGGTAAGTTCCATATCTAAGAAAATAAAAATCAACAAATTCAGCCTCATTTAACAATTTTTGCTGAATATTTATTTATAACATGCTAGGTACAATGGTGAATGGTGTTTCCTTCTTTTACTCCACAGAATGACATTGAATAATAATAATAATAATACTGTTATTATTATTATTATTATATGTTTTACCAGAGTACTACTCAGCTCTGGTTTATGGTGGTGTAAGGGGATTAAACCTGGGACTTTGGAATGTCAGGCACGAGTCTCTTTACATAACCATTATACAATCTACTCCCATCTATTTTTTAATTTTTAAAATTTTTTACATTGGATAATTTTAGCAACAGTCAAAGTCAACCTTGTGAGTATGTGAGCCATGCCATCAAATTGGGATCGTTGCTCAAAAGGATCCTATAATTGGCTTATATTCCTGTTGTTGCCTTATTGAAATTCTGGAAAGAGCCCCCACAAGATCCATGGCTTCTCATAACACCAGGTGAATTGGCCTGTTAGTTAAGTATATTTATCAGAGTTGGCTGAGGGAAAGGGGATTGTGACTTCTCACCTAAGACATTAAGTTTAGAAATCAAGTCCATCTAACAGGGATAGGGAATCTTTTTTTTTTTTTTTTCCTGTCAAGGGTCATTTGGATATTTATAACATAATTTTCAAGCAATAAAAACTATTAACTTAAAAGTTAGCACTTTTTAAATTTTGTCTTTCCTACAAATATTTTGATCAGACCAAATGATTTCTCAGGACGGATACCATCAGGTTCATGGACTGAACATTCTCCACCTCTGATGCCCTTCTCCTCATGCCCTTCTCCTATTGCCATTTGTCTCTGAAGTCTGGTGTTGCCCTTATAAAGATCTGTAACTAACTGTTTATCTGCATCTCACATTTGTTCACTGCATTCCAAATTCCATTAGGATAAGAACCATATATCTTAGGTTTACTGCTGAATCTTAGAGCACCCAGGGAGTTTTATACACCAGGAATTCAGAGCCTAGAATATACCAACATCTTATGAGCCTCTGAAGGAAATAAAAAATATTCAAAATCCTGAAGTTCTGAACAGATTTGAAATAGTTGAGTCGCAGATAAATAAAACATAAAGTTGTAATTGATAATAATTCAAAAGCTGGGGCCAGCTGGCGGCACATTTGGTTGAGTACACATTACAACTATTCAAAAATCCAGGTTCAAGCCCCTGAACCCCACCTGCAGGATGGAAGCTTCACAAGGGGCAAAGCAATATTGTAGGAATTTCTCTTTTTCTCCCTCACTTTCTCTTCCTTCATTTTAGTTTCTCTCTGACTCTATCCAATAAATAAATAAATAAATAAAATGTTAAACAATAAACTTAAGACATAATTTCAAAACCAAGAGATTTTTGTGGGTATCTTTAAAAGAAAAATATAATATTTAAGGTGGACTTTTATCAATCATATTTTTATATGATGTGGGACCTCCCAGAGTATGGTTTTGGGGCTTTGAACATTTTTTATATTTATTATTTTTTAAATTTATGGTTTGAATTGCTTTACTGTTGGTTTACAGTACTATGTAAATTTCAAAAATAGTTTTCACCACTCTGTATGTGCATAAACCCAGCCTCAACAATCACCAAAGTTCTGGAACCAGTGAGTACATTGTCTGATTTAAACCTTCTGTCCATTTTTCTGAACTTTGTCTCCACCCCCTCTAGTAAGCATCTTATTTTTACCAAAGTCTGAGTTATTTTTTTCTTGTGGTTAGTTCATTTGTTTAGTTATTTGATTTAACATATTAGAGAAATCATCCTATACTTGTTTTTTACTTCCTGATTTATTTCATTTAGTATAGTTTTGCTGTCACAAAAGGCCACAAAAGGGCAACTTCCTTTTTATTTTATTTTATTTTTTTAAATTTTTTTTAATAGCTGAGTAAATAGCCTGTTGGCAAGATAGCTTGCCTGGGAGAGTGACTGCTTTGTCATGCATATGTCTCAAGTATGGCCTGTCTTTACTGCAGTGGAAGAAGTTATCTTCCCCTGTATTTCTCTTCTTTTCTTTTCTCTTCTTTTCTTTTCTTTTTGCCTCTGGGGTTATTGCTGGGGCTCAGTGCCTGCACCATTAATCCACTGTTCCTTGAGGCCATTTCCCCCCCCTTTGTTGCCCTTGTTGTTGTAGCCTTGTTGTGGTTATTATTGTTATTGTTCATGTCTTTCGCTGTTGTATAGGACAGAGAGAAATGGAGAGAGGAGGGGAAGACAGAGAGGGGGAGAGAAAGAGACCTGCAGACCTGCTTCAGCGCCTGTGAAGCAACTCCCCTGCAGGTGGGGAGCCAGGGGTTCGAACCAGGATCTTTGTGCTGGTCCTTGCACTTTGCGCCACATGAGCTTAACCTGCTGCACTACCGCCCGACCCCCTTCCCCCTGGATTTCTCTATCTGAAAAAGATAGTTTGGAACTATGAAGTCACAGAAAAGACAAGAAATAGGTAGTACATACCCATCCAAAAAGATCTGTGTATACCTATGTTCATAGCAGCATAATTTGTAATAGCCAAAACCTGGAAGCAACCCAGGTGTCCGACAACAGATGAGTAGCTGAGAAAGTTGTGGTACATATACACAATGGAATACTACTCAGCTATTAAAAATGGTGATTTCACCTTCTTCAGCCCATCTTGGATGGAGCTTGAAGAAATCATATTAAGCAAAATAAGTTAGAAACAGAAGGATGAGTATGGGATGAGCTCATTCACAGGCAGACATTGAACAACAAGATCAGAAGAGAACACACTAAGCAGAACTTGGAATGGAGTTGGTATATTGCACCAAAGTAAAGGACTAGGGAAGGGGGAATCAGGTCCTGGCACATGATGGCATAGGACCAAGTGGGGGTTGTACTGAACTGTTATACATGTACAAACTATTGTATTTACTGTAGACTGTAAAACATTAATCCCACAATAAAGAATAAAAAACAGTGCAAAAGATGCATTTTTTTTTCTTTGTAATGGCTGGTCTAGTTAGAAGTACTGAAAATAGCAAAAGGTGACTTGGCTTTTCCTATCTGTACAACAGGTCCTTACACAATGTCATTCCATTCAAAGTTTTCTTGTTAGATATTGGTTATAGAAAAACAATCCCTTAAGTTGTTAAATGAAGTGGTATTATTTGAGGAGCTGCTTTTGGTATATAATGTTTCAACTAAAATTAAAGTTTTACAGAAACTGGATAACAGTCAGTTCCTGATACATACAGAATCTTCAGAATTTCTCTGCATTGTTATAAATGTACAATATGGGGCTTATTGAATTCACTTGACCGAACTATGTTGTGTTCTGTATTCTAGGTGAATATAACATAATCTTTAATAAGTTTATGCTGGATCTGGGTGGTAGTATAGTGTGTTTAGCGCACATGGTGCAAAGCACAAGGGCATTCTTTAGGATCCCGGTTTGAGCCTCCAGCTCCCTACCTGCAGAGGGTTGCTTCATAGGTGATGAAGCAGGTCTGCAGGTGTATCTAGCTTTCTCTCCTCCTCTCTGTCTTCCCCTACTCTCCCGATTTCTCTCTGTCCTCTCCAACAACAACAGCTATGACAATGATAACAGTAACAATTACAACAAGCATAACAACAAGGGCAACAAAATGGGAAAAATGGCCTCCAGGAGCAGTGGATTCATAGTGAAGGCACTGAGCAGCAGCGATAACCCTGGAGGCAAAAAAAAAGTTTGTTTTAATAGTAGAATCCAGAAAGAAAGAAGTATACAAAGAAAAATAAGTAATTTCTGTCTTTCATTTCTTATTTTGCTAAGCATTATCATCCCTAGTTCCATACATTTTGTTTCAAATAAATGAATCTGGAGATCTGATTTACATGAATATGCCAAAAAAAAAAAAAATCCAAGCAAGCAAGCAAATCGTTTGTAAGACCTGTGAAAACTATGGTGGTTATCTTTGGAAGGGTGGGGATATAGAACTTTGGTGGTAGGTGGGGTGAGTAACTGTACATTGTGATGTTACAATCTTGTAACATACTATAAAAAAAAATAAAAATTATTTTTTTAAAAATAAGTAATTTTGGGGGTTCCAGGAAGATGGCGGACTGAGAAGCTGCTAGCAGCATGTGCTCTGATCACATCTTCTGGAAACGGTAGGATTTTCTGCCTTTAGCAGGCCAGTCAATAAGGGGTCCTAGTGGTGACACCAAAGAGGTTACTATAATTAATTTGGGTTAAGAATTAGAGTAAAGGTGGCACGGACTAGTGGGCGGGCTGCTCCAGACTTCCCAGGCGGCGGCGGGCAAGGCGGGTGCGCCGGGCATTGTCCTCCGCCCGGGAAGGCGGCTCCTCTGCCGGTTGCAGAGCGCTGCCGGGCAGCCGGCAGAGGACCCGGAGGGAGCACTATAACTCGGGGGCTTTCTCTTGGGAGTCTCCAGGGACCACTGCGACCCTGAGGGTGGATCCAAAGACTTCTTAAGTATAGCTCTCATTGGATCAAAGGACTTGGAGCTAGTTTTCATTTTCGAGAAATCCTTTAAAAAAGTCTGGGGGGGGGGTTTCCCGGAAGATGGCAGACTGAGAAGCTGCTAGCCACTGAGCTCTGAACACATCTCCTAGAAACAGTAGGATTTTCTGCCTTTAGCAGGCCAGCCAATAAGGGGCCATAGCAGTGACACCAAGGAGGTGACTATAACTTAATTTGGGTTAAGAATTAGAGTAGGGGAAAAAATTCTTTTTTCTTCCTTTTAATTTTCAAGCATACCTCCTTCCCCCCCCCCATAAGCAGTCCCTGGGGACCAGCTCCTAGCAGGATACCCCACACCACCAAACAGGGTGCTTTTTTGAATTCACTGATACACATTTGGGAATTTCCTTGCACTGCTCTTTAATTACAACACTTTTTCTTATCTTCTCCCTTTTCTCTCTCTTGTCTCTCTCTCTCTCTCTCTCTCTTTTTTTAATCTTGTCATACACTTCTTCCTTCTTCTTTGCCTTTCTGAATTTGTGAATTATTTTGGGGAAGAAATCTGACTCAGAGTGGACTCTCTATGTGTGTATCTCTGCTCTAGTTCCCTTTCCCCTCTTGTTACCCCTAGAATATACAGAGGATAGTAGATTTGCATAACTGTCTATTCTTGCTATCCTCTCTTTCTTTTCTCTTTCTTCACTGGGATTTGGTTACTATTTTTTCACAGACTGGAGAAATTGTTTGGATAACTGGTAACGATTAAACTACTTCAAAACTTACTTCAGTTGTTACTGTAATTCCGGAGGCTGATGAGTGCAATTGTCATAAAGGTATTTAGTACAGTGTTACTTTTACTCAAGACACAACAACTGAGGAACAACAGAGCATAAAAAAAAAGAAACACATAAATAAAAAAATGGGTAGATCAAAAACAAATAAAACTGTTACTCCAATGAATGAAGACAAGAGCCCAGAAGAAACTACAAATAAGCCAGAAGTAACCATAGATAAGAAAAGTATGCAAGCAATAATAAACTTATTAATCACAGAAATGAAAACAACATTGGAGGAAAGGAATGGCAGTATTAGGGAAACAACAGTTGAGACCCCAAGGAAAATACTGATTATCTTGAGGCAATTAGAGAACTGAAAGCTGAAATAGCTGTAATGAAGAAAGAAGCCGAGGCAAGGGAAAGCAGACTAACAGAAGCAGAAAACAGAATTAGTCAGACAGAGGATGAGTTAGAGAAAACAAATAAAGAGGTGAAAGAGCTTAAAAAGATATTGAGAGACACTGAAAACAACAACAGAGACATATGGGATGATATCAAAAGAAGTAACATTCGTATAATTGGCCTGCCAGAGGAAGAAAGAGAGGAAGGGGAAGCAAAAATTCTAGAGGAAATAATACAAGAAAACTTCCCAGACCTGAATAACAGAAAGGATATCAAGGTTCAAGAGGCCCAGAGAGTACCAAACAGAATCAACCCAGACCTGAAGACACCAAGATACATCATAGTCACAACGAGAAGAAGTAAGGATAAAGAAAGGATCCTAAAGGCTGCAAGAGAGAAACAAAAAGTCACATACAAGGGAAAACCCATAAGATTATCTGCAGACTTCTCCACTCAAACTCTAAAAGCCAGAAGGGAGTGGCAAGATATCTATTGAGCCCTGAATGAAAAAGGGTTTCAACCAAGGATAATATATCCTGCTAGACTTTCATTCAAACTAGATGGAGGGATCAAAACCTTCTTAGATAAACAACAGTAAAAGGAGGCAACCATCACCAAGCCGGCCCTGAAAGAGGTATTAAAAGACCTCTTATAAACAAGAACATCACTATAATACTTGCAATATATCAGAGGAAACAAATTTTTTTATAGAACAATGGCACTACAATATGTTAAATCCATAATATCAATAAATGTCAATGGCTTAAACTCACCCATCCAAAGGCACAGAGTGGGGGGATGGATCAGAAAACATAACCCAACCATATGCTGCTTGCAAGAATCCCATCTGTCACAACAAGATAAACACAGACTTAAAGTGAAAGGATGGAAAACTATCATACAGGCTAACAGACCACAAAAAAGGGCAGGAACAGTCATTCTCATCTCAGACACGATAGATTTTAAATTAAATAAAGTAATAAAAGATAGGCAAGGACATTACATAATGATTAGAGGATCAATCAGCCAAGAAGACTTAACAATTATTAACATCTATGCACCCAACGAGGGACCATCTAAAAACATTAAGCATCTACTGAAAGAATTTCAAAAATACATCAATAGTAATACAATAATAGTGGGAGACTTCAATACCCCACTCTCACACTTAGACAGATCAACAAAGCAGAGAACCAATAAAGATACAAGAGAATTGAATGAAGAGATCGAAACACTAGACCTCTTGGACATTTTCAGACTCCTACACCCCAAAAAACTGGAATACACCTTCTTTTCAAATCCACATTACACATACTCAAGGATAGACCACATGTTAGGCCACAAAGACAGCATCAATAAATTCAAGAGCATTGAAATAATCCCAAGTATCTTCTCAGACCACAGTGGAGTAAAACTAACATTTAACAACAAATGGAAAATTATTAAAAGACACAGAATTTGGAAACTAAACAACATGCTCCTTAAGAACCACTGGGTCAGAGACTCACTCAAACAGGAAATTCAAATGTTCCTGGAAACTAATGAAAATGAAGACACAACCTATCAAAATATTTGGAACACAGCTAAAGCAGTACTGAGAGGGAAACTTATAGCCATACAATCACATATTAAACACCAAGAAGAAGCTCAAATGAACGACCTTACTGCACACCTCAAGGACTTAGAGGAAGAGGAGCAAAGGAACCCTAAAGCAACCAGAAGGTCAGAAATCACTAAAGTTCGAGCAGAAATAAACAACATCGAAAATAAAAGAACCATACAAAAGATCAATGAAGCCAAATGTTGGTTCTTTGAAAGATTAAACAAAATTGACAAACCCCTAGCCAGACTCACCAAACAAAAAAGAGAGACGACTCAAATTGATAGAATTGTAAACGATGCAGGAGATATCACAACTGACACCACAGAAATCCAGAGAATCCTGAGAAACTTCTATAAAGAACTATATGCCACCAAGCTAGAGAATCTGGAAGAAATGGAACAATTCCTAGAAACCTATGCACTTCCAAAACTGAACCAAGAAGAACTACAAAATCCAAATGCACCAATCACAGACAAAGAAATTGAAACCGTTATTAAGAATCTCCCCAGCAACAAAAGTCCTGGACCAGATGGCTTCACAAACGAATTCTACAAAACGTTTAGGAAACAGTTAATACCCATACTTCTTAAGCTATTCCATAAGATTGAAGAAACAGGAAGACTCCCTTCCACCTTTTACGAAGCCAACATCACCCTGATACCAAAAGCTGATAGGGACAGAACAAAAAAGGAAAACTACAGACCAATATCTCTGATGAACATAGATGCCAAAATATTAAACAAGATCTTGGTCAACCGGATATAGCAACACATCAAAAAGATTGTTCATCATGACCAAGTGGGATTCATCCCCGGAATGCAAGGCTGGTTCAACATCCGTAAGTCAATCAATGTCATTCACCACATCAATAAAAGCAAAGCCAAAAATCACATGATTATCTCAATAGATGCAGAGAAAGCCTTTTACAAAATCCAACACCCATTCATGCTCAAAACTCTACAAAAAATGGGAATAGATGGGAAATTCCTCAAGATAGTGGAGTCTATATATAGCAAACCTACAGCCAACATCATACCCAATGGTCAAAAGCTGAAAGCATTCCCCCTCAGATCGGGGACTAGACAGGGCTGTCCACTGTCACTGTTACTCTTCAACATAGTATTGGAAGTTCTTGCCATAGCAATCAGGCAAGAGAAAGAAATCAAAGGGATACAGATTGGAAGGGAAGAAGTCAAGCTCTCACTATTTGCAGATGATATGATAGTATACATAGAAAGACCTAAAGAATCCAGTAGAAAATTACTGGAAGTTATTAGGCAATTTAGCAAGGTATCAGGCTACAAAATCAATGTACAAAAATCAGTGGCATTTCTTTATGCAAACACTAAATCTGAAGAAGAAGACATTCAGAAATCACTCCCATTTACTGTTTCAGCAAATCAATAAAATACCTAGGAATAAAGTTGACCAAAGAAGTGAAAGACTTGTATGCTGAAAACTATGAGTCGCTACTCAAGGAAATAGAAACTGATACCAAGAAATGGAAAGATATCCCATGCTCATGGATTGGAAGAATAAATATCATCAAAATGAATATTCTCCCCAGAGCCATATACAAATTTAATGCAATACCCATCAAAGTTTCACAAGCTTCTTTAAGAGAATAGAACAAACACAACAATCATTTATCTGGAACCTGAAAACAGCTAGAATTGCCAAAACCATCTTGAGGAAAAGAAACAGAAATGGAGGCATCACACTCCCAGACCTTAAACTATATTATAAAGCCATCATCATCAAAACAGCATGGTACTGGAACAAAAATAGGCACACAGACCAGTGGAACAGAATTGAAAGCCCAGAAGTAAATCCCAACACCTATGGGCATCTAATCTTTGATAAGGGGGCCCAAAGGATTAAATGGAAAAAGGAGGCTCTCTTCAATAAATGGTGCTGGGAAAATTGGGTTGAAACATGCAGAAGAATGAAATTGAACCACTTTATCTCACCAGAAACAAAAATCAACTCCAAATGGATCAAAGACCTAGATGTCAGACCAGAAACAATCAAATACTTAGAGGAAAACATTGGTAAAACACTTTCCCACATACACCTCAAGGACATCTTTGATGAATCAAACCCAATTGCAAGGAAGACTAAAGCAGAAACAAACCAATGCGACTACATCAAATTGAAAAGCTTCTGCACATCCAAAGAAACTATTAAAAAAACAGAGAGACCCCTCACAGAATGGGAGAAGATCTTCACATGCCAGACATCAGACAAGAAACTAATCACCAAAATATATAAAGAGCTCAGCAAACCTAGCACCAAAAAAGCAAATGACCCCATCCAAAAATGGGCAGAGGATATGAACAAAACATTCACCTCAGACGAGATCCAAAAGGCTAACAAACATATGAAAAACTGCTCTAGGTCACTGATTGTCAGAGAAATGCAAATTAAGACAACACTAAGATACCACCTCACTCCTGTAAGAATGGCATACATCAAAAAGGACAGCAGCAACAAATGCTGGAGAGGATGTGGGGACAGAGGAACCCTTTTACATTGCTGGTGGGAATGTAAATTGGTACAGCCTCTGTGGAGAGCAGTCTGGAAAACTCTCAGAAGGCTAGACATGGACCTTCCATATGATCCAGTAATTCCTCTCCTGGGGTTATACCCCAAGGACTCCATAACACCCAACCAAAAAGAGGTGTGTACTCCTATGTTCATAGCAGCACAATTCATAATAGCTAAAACCTGGAAGCAACCCAGGTGCCCAACAACAGATGAGTGGCTGAGAAAGCTGTGGTATATATACACAATGGAATACTATGCAGCTATCAAGAACAATGAACCCACCTTCTCTGACCCATCTTGGACAGAGCTAGAAGGAATTATGTTAAGTGAACTAAGTCAGAAAGATAAAGATCAGTATGGGATGATCCCACTC
The DNA here is from genome assembly GCF_950295315.1 of Erinaceus europaeus. Taxonomy (NCBI): domain Eukaryota; kingdom Metazoa; phylum Chordata; class Mammalia; order Eulipotyphla; family Erinaceidae; genus Erinaceus; species Erinaceus europaeus. Next base: position 43,955,317 of record NC_080162.1, read on the forward strand.
ATCAACAGAAGTTGACTAAGAAGATCTGAAAGGGAAACTAAAAGCAGGACCTGATATAATTGTAAGTAAGGCACCAAAGTAAAAACCCTGTGGTGAGGGGTAGACATGCAGCTTCCTGGGCCAGTGGGGGGTGGGAGTGGGTGGGAGGGATGGGTCACAGTCCTTTGGTGGTGGGAATGGTGTTTATGTACACTCCTAACAAAATGTAGACATATAAATCAGTAGTTAATTAATATGAGAGGGGGAAAATCAATTGTATGTCTCAAAGTTATTCAAAACACAAACTGAATCTTTTTAATATATAGGCTGTGTATTTGATATGCGGACTCTCTCAAAAGCCTAGACCAAGTAGATTAGAAGCATCCAATAGCACAGCTATATACAAGATACTGGATACTGTACAGCAAACCATAACAAAAGGACTTTTCAAAGTTTACCCAATTACCAAATAATGTGATGATAACATTAACTATCGATTGTCTTTTTGAACCCTAAGACAGCAGGAACCTCACATCTCCACTATAGAGCCCCTACTTTCCCCAGTCCTGGAACCCTTGGATAGGGCTCACTTTCCGGTATGCCTCTCCCAATCCAAACCAAATAATATTGCATCCGCCGATCACACCCTAACCAATGCAACGATTGCCACCTCAACATGCTTCACCTCAGACTGTGTCCAGAGACTTCACGTGTGGAATGACAACCCTTCAGCTTCATTACTCGGGTGAGACCTTTCCTTTTATAGTACACTCTAATTTTATCTCAGGTAGTTCACTTTCTAACAAAGTCCCATAACCTAGATATACACCAGTTTCTGTGAGAGAGAGCTTATGTTCACACATACCCATAAACTACTGCAAATATAAACCTGAAAGCAGAAGTACACTAGAGTTTGCAGTGAGTACCTCCCTAACACTTCCTCTCCACTATTCCAAGCTTGGGATCCATGATTGCTCAACAATTTGTTTGGCTTCGTATGTTAACTCTCTTTTCAAGCACCAGGTTCCAGATGCCACCAGGATGCTGTCCAGGCTTCCCTGGATTGAAGACCCCACCAATGTGTCCTGGAGCTCAGCTTCCCCAGAGACACACCTTACTAGGGAAAGAGAGAGGCAGACTGGGAGTATGGACCGACCAGTCAACGCCCATGTTCAGCTGGGAAGCAATTACAGAAGCCAGACCTTCTACCTTCTGCAACCCTCAATGACCCTGGGTCCATGCTCCCAGAGGGATAGAGAATGGGAAAGCTATCATGGGATGGGGTGGGTTATGGCGTTTGGGTGGTGGGAATTGTGTGGAGTTGTACCCCTCCTACCTTATGTTTTTGTTCATTAATCCTTTCTTAAATAAAAAAATTAAAAAAGAAAGTAATTTCAGATAATAAACATTAATGTGAAGAAATAAAATATCAATATGAAAATCTTAAGAGTCAACAAATAATTTCTATAAAGACCAAATAATAAATATTTAGAGAACTTGGGAACCAATCTCTGTGACAATTATTGAAATTTCTAGTTGTCACACACACATATGCCATAGCTAATATGTAAACAGGGGCCGGGTGGTGGTGCATCTGGTTAAGCACACACATTACAGTGCGCAAGGGACCCAGGTTCAAGCCCCTGGTCCCCACCTGCAGGGGGAAAGCTTCACAAGTGGTAAAGTAAGGCTATAGGTGACTCTCTGTCTCTTTTCTCCCCTATATCCCCTCCCCTCCCAATTCCTCTCTGTCTCTATCCAATAATAAATAAATAAAAACATATAAAAATTTTAAAAATTAATATTTAAACAAATTAGTATTGCCTAATGCGAATAAAAATTTACTTACAAAAACAAGTAGGAAACTATTTTTGATCCATAACTCTATCCTGTCTCATCTCTTGAAGCCAAGAGCTTGGGGGTGTCTAATTCAGCTAAAATACTCCAGAAAGTTTTCCTAAGGAAGTAATATGACAGTTAAAACATCAATGAGAAGAAGGATTTATATGTGAAAAAATATAGATAAAAGCACTGGAGAAATTGATATAAATGTTCCAAGGTGAGGAGGAGTGAAAAAGAGGAACAGTTTTATTACATTAAATTACTTTAGGTCACAACAAAGTTCACCAGGGGGAAAACCTTCAAATTAACACAGGATTGCAATATGCCTATACATATAAAAATCCCCTTTCTATGTCTGTCTGTTTGTTTGTTTTTATTTTTATTTTTATTTTACAGAAAGGCAGAAATACTGAGAGTGAGTGAAAGAGACCATAGCACCAAAGCTCCCTTCCACATGGTACAGGGTGGGCTCGAACCTGGGCTGCATGAGTGTCAAACCAGCACACTATTCCGAGAGGTAATTCACCACACACACACACCCATTTTTGGTTTTTCTTTTAATAAAAATCTGGAATATTTTTTATAAATTATTGCAATCTGTAGTTGTCTTCAGAACCCTGATACAATATTGGGCCTAGCTTCCTGATTCTAAACCTTCAGTGTTGATTTCTCTGGACGTGATTAATCAAGAGCTAAACTGGGGCAGAGGTTCATATTTACAACAAATTCAAAGTAAACACTTTGTATGTCCTCAGTTTTGTTTTCTTTTTTCCATCACAAACAAGGGTAGTCTTCTAATTAGTTTTGCTTGACTAGTATTCAACATTGTAAAATACAAAGTTTTGATAGAAATCTGAATTTCTGATTTTACTTGGGGCAATTGGCCACACTGGATCTTTGAGTATACCTGGGAACTGTTCGTCTGGAGTTCATAAATCCTCCTCCTGAGATAAATATGCACTTGGACTTGTGCCTACACCATTTGCTGATTTTATCAAGTTTGGAGCTTTCAATACCTGGGAAAAGTTCTTTTCTTCTTAAAATTTGTTTATTATCTTTATTTATTGGATGGAGACAGCTAGAAATCTAGAAGGAAAGGGATGATAGAGAGGGAGTGACACGAGACACCTGCAACACTGCTTCACCACTAGAAAAGATTTTCCTCTGCTGATGGGTCCTTGCACATTGTAACATATGTGTTCAACTAGGTGCGCCACCACCAATCCCCGGAAAAGTTTTTTTCAAAGAACATTAATACAGAATCATGAATATAACATGTCTGCAGGATCTTATAAAACATAAGAAATTACAAATAAAAATGGTAAAAAATTATGAGTACAAAATTCCTGGGATGACTCCAATAATACCTAACACTCAACATAAGGGAAAATATGAAGGAAGAAGGCTGTCAGAGAGGAAAGTAACAGTCCTACTAACCAATTAAAATCAAACAGTTCACTTTTGCAAGTTTTTACAAAGGCATGTAATTGGTGAGAAAAGCCCTCCTTGGGCCTCGCAAGGGAGAAACCCACTTCTTTAGACTACTTTCACTTTTCTGTTTTTGTTCTTTGCTTCTTTTTCTTTCCTGATACCTGCATGGATTCTCCATGCATACACAATTTTCTAATCTTTCAAACTCAAGTATTTTCAAGTTCCTTGGCATTTTAAAGTTCTGTGGTTTTGCTTTTGTTCACATTGTGTAATATTTTCTTAAAAGACACAGAGCCAAAGCTCTCTCCTCTTAACTTTAGTTTTAGAATAATCTGCTAAATGAGCTTGACAATGGATAGGATGTGTGGATTTCTTTCAGTTGTTTGTGAGCTATCTAACACATCTGAACTGCCAAGCATCAGTTGAAGACTGAAAAATTCAGCCATTATCCTAAACAAGTGACAGGCAAATTCTTACACCACGCTGGTGATCAAACAAATGACAAGTTTCTCTACTTTCTTTGTATTACAGTTGGATGATGGCTGATTATAAGTGAGATGTGAGTGAGAAGGGGGAAGTTTGTCAAATAATGAAATAATTGCCTCAACAACACAGCTTTTGAATAAATGTGGGGGTAGCAGTAAGGGCAGGCATTTGTAGACAGTCTCCCTTGGATTCACTCTGAATTAAACTTCGATCTTTTTTCATTGTCCAGAGCAAAAAAACACACAGCCCAAATCCCTAAGGATCTATTATACCAGCATTCAATAAAATCAAAATGCTCTTGGATACATGCCCAAAAACTGGGAGGAGTAAAAGACCGAGTCCAGTAAGGGCTCACTCGTTAATTAGATAAAGTAGCCTTGTCCTCAAATGACTTTTGAGTCTTCCACACTGGACAAAACGGGACAAATGCAAACTATTAGGCAAACACTAGAGTGAGAAACTTCCCACCAACATGAAGATTCATAAAAGCCTGAGCAGACTTTTACTTTGGCACAGATCCCTCGCACTAAGGGATAATTCTTACATTTGCAGATAGTTCAGAAATGTTTTATGTATGCGCTATTTCCAAAGAGTCTTTTTAAAATTTCCTTTCTCATAGTATAATCGGTTGTTACCACTCCTATTGATTTCCCTAAAGAGCACAAGTCTATTCCATTAGAAATAGAGAAGGAAAAAAATATGTATATAGCTTTTAAGTTGAGTGGAAGCAGTTTTCTTCTTTTTTATTTGAAGGGAATAAGGTTGGGGAGGGGGGAAGTATATAACTCTTCAGTCTACCACTCAGATTGATTATCTGAATTATATTTTCATAGAAGGGCATCCTAACCACTAGTAGAGCAGAGGGGTATTCCAAATGCCACAAGACTAAGGATTTGCAGTGTTTCTAGATGTGAAACAAAAGTTACAGCTATTGCAGATTCAAGATAAATGTCCATCAATCAGTAGAAACAGAAAGATAAACAAAATGAGCCTCATTCATACAACGTGCAAATATTTAGCAACAGATATGCACTAGTACATGCTACAGCATGGATGAACCCTGAGATTATTAAGCAAATAAATTCAGACAGAAAAGACTACAATCGAACAATTCCAGTTCTATGAAATGTCCAGAAAAAGGTAAAACAGTACAACAAAAAGTAGATGCATGGTTGCCTAGGGCTAGGTGGAGGAAGGATAAAATAAGGATTAACTACTAATGGGTATGAGATTTGTTTGGGGGGGGCACAGAAATGTTCTACAATTGATTATGATGATAGTTGCACAAATCTGTGAATATGTGAAAAATGCCCTGAATTTTATACATGAAAAAGGTAAACTTCATGATGTGAGTTCTATCTCAATAGAATTGTTTAAAATGAAATGGGTGCATGCTCACTTCTAGAAGCTTATCCATAAGAATTAAAGTCATTGTCTCAAAGGGACTTTTTCACACCCATATTCACAGCAATATTACTCACTAGTACTCAGCTTTTAAAACGAAGGAAATTCTGACATATGCTAAATATGAATGGACTTTGAAGACATTATGCTAAGTGAAGTAAACCACTCATAAAACATTAGTCAGAATTACAGAGACAGAGTAGAATGATGGTTGTCAGGTCTGGAGTTATGGAAAGTGGAAAGTTGTTTCATGGTATAGAGTTCTAACTCTGCAAGGTGAAAAAATTTAGAGGTTGGTTGTATAATAAATCAAATATAATTAGCACTATTTGAATTATAAATGGTAAATGACTAAGGCACTAAATCTTTTTTTTTAAAATTTTATAAGACAGAGAGAAATTGAGAGGGGGAAGGGAGATAGAGTAGAAAAGAGAATAGAGGTCTGAAGTACTGCCTCACCACTTGTGAAGCTTGCCCCCAACGGGTAGGGACCAAGGGCTTGGGACCAAGTCCTTGAACATTGTAAGGTGTATTCCACCAGGTGTGCCACCACCCCATCCCAAGAGAGTAAATCTTATGCTATGGGTATTTTACTATACAAAAATATTTAATGGTCTTATCTCAGTGAAGCAACAGCAGTTGAAATTTTTGTATCTATACATAACTGTTTTAGTCTCTTAAAAGGGGCCATTGTACAGCTACCCATCTTTCTTTGCTTAAAAATCTATTGTATTTCAGTAAGAATCTCATTTTAAAGGCAACTCAAATTAAGACTTAGTGACAACTTGGTAAGATTTAGGTGTAACTTCAATCTGTGTGGTCAGTGTTCATGCCTGAGGTACTTTGCATTTCTTTAGCTTCTTTATTAATGACTTGAACTTATTTTTAGATTCCCTCTAGACTAAACCTTACATGTCTGCATCTGGGAAACTGTTATACTGAAAACAAAACAGAAGTTAGGCTCAGTAATTAGTAGTTTATATCCCAATATTTTGCCTTACAGTTAGATAAACTACTGTCTAAGTCAATCAAACAAACTGATGTGCAGTTTGGATGCCCATGAGATAATTGTGGATTGAAAGAATAAAACTACTTGGTCGTTTACTTTAGTACTCAATAGTGAAATATCTTGGATACTAATAGTAAATCTACTAGGAATACCTGAAATAGTTTGAGGTATAGTAATATGGTAAGATTATATAGTTTTACGCACCAATCACAAAGAAATCGAAACAGTTATTAAGAATCTCCCCAACAACAAAAGTTCTGGACTAGATGGCTTCACAAACAAATTCTACAAAACTTTCAAGAAAATATTTCTTTTTTTTTAATTTAAGAAAGTATTAATTAACAAAACCATAGGGTAGGAGGGGTACAATTCCACACAATTCCCACCACCTATTCTCCATATCCCACCCCCTCCCCTGATAGCTTTCCCATTCTCTATCCCTCTGGGAGCATGGACCCAGGGTCACAGTGGGTTGCAGAAGGTAAATGCCTATATTTCTAAAGCTCTTCCACAAGATCGAAGAAACAGGAACACTCCCTTCCACCTTCTATGAAGCCAACATCACCCTGATACCAAAAGCAGATAGGAACATAACAAAAAAGGAAAACTATAGACCAATATCTCTGATGAACATAGATGCCAAAATATTGAACAAGATCCTGGCCAACCAGATACAGCAGTATATCAGAAAGATTGTTCATCACAATCATGTGGGATTTATCCCAGGAATGCAACTGGTTTAACATATGTAACTCAATCAATGTCATTCACCACATCAATAAAAGAAAAACTGAAAGCATATGATTATCTCAATAGATGCAGAGAAAGCCTTTTACAAAATACAACATCCATTCATGCTCAAAACACTACAAAAATGGGAATAGATGGGAAATTCCTCAAGATAGTAGAGTCCATATATAGCAAACCTACAGCCAACATCATGCTCAATGGACAGAAGCTGAAAGCATTCCCCCTCAGATCGGGGACTACACAGGGCTGTCCACAATCACCATTACTCTTCAACAAAGTATTGGAAATTCATGCCATAGCAATCAGGCAAGAGAAAGAAATCAAAGGAATATAGATCGGAAGGGAAGAAATCAAGCTCTCACTATTGCAGATGATATGGTAGTATACATACATAGAAAAACCTAAAGAATCCAGCAGAAAACTACTGGAAGTTATTAGGCAATATAGCAAGGTGTCAGGCTACAAAATCAATGTACAAAAACCAGTGGCATTTCTCTATGCAAACACTAAATCTGAAGATGTGATCCAGAAATCACTCCCATTCACTTTTGCAGTAAAATCAATAAAATACCTAGGAATAATGCTGACCAAAGAAGTAAAAGACTTGTATACTGAAAACTATGAGTCACTATTCGAGGAAATAGAAAATGATACCAAGAAATGGAAAGATATCCCATGCTTATGGATCAGAAGAATAAGTATCATCAAAATGAATATTCTCCCCAGAGCCATATACAAATTTAAAGCATATTTAAATTTAAATATTTACATATTTAAATTTAAACCCATCAAAGTTCAGCCAAGCTTCTTTAAGAGAATAGAAGAATAAAAACTACAGTCATTTATCTGGAACCTGAAAACACCTAGAATTGCCAAAACCATCTTGAGGAAAAGAAACAGAAATAGAGGTATCACACTCCCAGATCTCAAACTATATTATAAGGCCATCATCATCAAAACAGCCTGGTACTGGAACAAAAATAGGCACACAGACCAGTGGAACAGAATTGAAAGCCCAGAACTAACCCCCTACACCTATGGACATCTAATCTTTGATAAGGGGGCCCAAAGTATTAAATGGAGGAAGGAGGCTCTCTTCAATAAATGGTTCTGAGAATACTGGGTTGAAACATATAGAAGAATGAAATTGAACCACCTTATCTCACCAGAAACAAAAATCAACTCCAAATGGATCAAGGACCTAGATGTTAGACCAGAAACTATCAAAGAGGAAAACATTGGTGGAACACTTTCCCACCTAAACCTCAAGAACATCTTTGATTATACAAACCCAACTGCAAGGAAGACTAAAGCAGAAACAAACCAGTGGGACTACATCAAATTGAAAAGCTTCTGCATAGCTAAAGAAACTATCACACAAAGAGACCCATCACAGAATGGGAGAAGGTCTTCACATGCCACACATCAGACATGAGACTAATCACCAAAATATACAAAGAGCTCAGCAAACTTAGCAACAAAAAAGCAAATGACCCCATCCAAAAAATAGGCAGAGGATATGAACAGAACATTCACTACAGAAGAGATCCAAAAGGCTAATAAACACATGAAAAATTGCTCCAGGTCGCAGATTGTCAGAGAAATGCAAATTAAGACAACACTAAGATACCACCTCACTCCTGTGAGGATGGCATACATCAAAAAGGACAGCAGCAACAAATGCTGGAGAGGCTGTAGGGACAGAGGAAGCCTTCTGCACTGCTGGTGGGAATGTAAATTAGTCCAGCCTCTGTGGAGAGCAGTCTGGAGAACTCTCAGAAGGCTAGACATGGACCTTCCATATGACCCAGTAATTCCTCTCCTGGGGTTATACCCCAAGGACTCCCTAACATCCAACCAAAAAGATATGTGCACACCTATGTTCATAGCAGCACAATTCGTAATAGCTAAAACCTGGAAGCCACACAGATGCCCACAACAGATGAATGGCTGAGAAAGCTGTGGTATATATACATAATGCAATACTACGCAGCTATTAAGAACAATGAACCCACCTTCTCTGACCCATCGTGGATGGAGCTAGAAGATAAATTTTTAAGTGAGCTAAGTCAGAAAGATAAAGACGAGTATGGGATGATCCCACTCATGAACAGAAGTTGAGAAAGAAGAACAGAAAGGGAAATTCAAAGCAGGAGTTGACTGAATTTGGAGTAGGGCACCAAAGAAAAAACCCTGGGTGGAGGGTGAGGGTGAATGTTCAGCTTCATGAGCCAGGGGGGTGGGGAGGGGATGGGACATAGTCTTTTGGTGGTGGGAATGTTGTTTATGTACACACCTATCAATTTGCAGTCATATAAATCACCATTTAGGGAGTCGGGCTGTAGCGCAGCGGGTTAAGCGCAGGTGGCGCAAAGCACAAGGACCGGCATAAGGATCCTGGTTCGAACCCCGGCTCCCCACCTGCAGGGGAGTCGCTTCACAGGCGGTGAAGCAGGGCTGCACGTGTCTGTCTTTCTCTCCTCCTCTCTGTCTTCCCCTCCCTCTCTCCATTTCTCTCTGTCCTATCCAACAACAATAATAACTACAACCATAAAACAACAAGGGCAACAAAAGGGAATAAATAAATAAAATAAATATAAAATTTTTTTTTTTTTAAATATTTATTTTATTTATTTATTCCCTTTTGTTGCCCTTGTTGTTTTATGGTTGTAGTTATTGTTGTTGTTGTCATTGTTGGATAGGACAGAGAGAAATGGAGAGAGGAGGGGAAGACAGAGAGGAGGAGAGAAAGATAGACACCTGCAGACCTGCTTCACCGCCTGTGAAGCGACTCCCCTGCAGGTGGGGAGCCGGGGTTCAAACCGGGATCCTTATGCCGGTCCTTGTGCTTTGCGCCACCTGCGCTTAACCCGCTGCGCTACAGCCCGACTCCCTAAAATTTTTTTTAAAAATCACCATTTAATTAATATGAGAGGGGAAAATTGATTGAATATCTCAAATTTACAAAAAAAAAAGAATATATAGTTTTATATTTGATAACCTAGTGACCTGAGAGGCAGTGAAGTGGTGAGTTTGTGGACTTAACAAGCATGAGGTCCCAAGTTGGATCTATAACATCACATATGCCAGAGTGATGTTCTGATTGCCTCTCTCCGTCTCTTGAAATAAATAAAACAAGTATTTAAAACATACAGTTTTATACAATCAATAGCAATATTTCTCATAATATGCCACACCAAACACAAGGCCTACAGTATGTATACATTTATAGGAGACTAATAGTTTAAAACAAGTTCAGGAATACTGAATTTTCTAGTTCTAAACTAGAGAGTCACAGTATGATTTGATGTATTAAAAATTCTGATGTGTTATGATGTGATGAGTAACAGGAAAATTCAACTATTTTTTTCCTGTTGTAGATTTGTTTTTCAGATTTTAAAATATGAGGTATGTGGTGTAAACTACAGAAGAAGAGAACTTGGAAAAGGAGAAGAATCTGTATATGGGAGTGTGAACAGCATGATGCATGAGCTGAATGAGGAAGAGTTTGATATTGATGGGGCATAAAGTCTAATTTGGGGAATGGTGAGAATGAAGGCTGAAGAGGGTGCAGACTTGTCCCCTCTTCACAGCTACTTGGTCAACTTGATATAAATAGCAAACAATCAGAACCCCACTTTCTTTTCCTACTTATCAAGGGTCTGGGGTTAGCTGAGCAATTTACAAGCATGCCAACAAATACTACCAATGTCCTCATGAAACTAAAGCACTTATATCTATTGGACAGACATGGAAACTGAGTTTCAAATATATTATGACACTTCCTATCATACAATGGGAAACATCATGAGGACTGGTGAACAGCATTCATATCCCTAACCATTCTATTAAACTCAGTTATATCCTCAAAGTAGAAGGTCTCCACAGGAGTGATTCTATTCCCTAGGAGCCTTTTGACAATGTCTGAAGACCTTTTTAATGGTCACAACTGAGGAAGAGGTGCTACTGGAATCTAGTGAGTGGAAGCCATGGATGTTACGAAATACCCCATCACTTAGTGCATGTAGATCATTCCCTTAATAGAAGCTGATTGCACCCTAAATGTCATTTATATGTAGGATGAGAAACATACCCCTACCCCCATCTAGTTTAGCAACTAGCTGGGTGAATCTCTGACTTTCTTTACTTTGATGGACAATGGTGTAGAGTTTGTACTTAATCACCATATAAGACAAGACTGAGTTACCCCCAAAATACACATCAGCCTCACCAGTGGTTGGAGATGTGTGGAGAGCAGCTATGAGAAACTCTCACTCATGAGTACATAAAGCCAAGAAGAAACAAACAAACAAAAATAACCTTTCTGCAACAATGGAAACAAGTGAACTATGAGCCATTTGCTGTCTACAGAGAGCCTGTCTTGGGTTTTCTCTTGCCAGATTGATGATAATGAGGTGCCCTGTGGGTTCTGCATGGAGACCTCTGAGGTCATTCACAGGAAACTTCCTTTCTGCCCATGTTTGGTAAATCAAAGAGCTGATGGTAGGTGTTGAAGGGAGATAGAATTTTTCCATTCCACCCTTGATCAAAAGCAGGATAATGGCTATGATGATAGATTACATGGAACATGTGTGTTGAAGAATGGCAAGAAAGGGGGCAATATAGTGTGGATTGCCAAGTCCTGGGCAGAAGATGTGAGGAGAATGCCTTCCTAGACACACCAAGAAAACAATTAATCCTGATTTTGAAGAAAAGCAGTTCAGCTAAGAATCATTATTTCATTCTTCCCTTCTCTAATCTATTAAAAATATAAGTAGGTATATGAATTTATAATTTATGAAAAGCAAACATCAAAGAAAGTAGGAAGGGCCAAGAATCGGAATGTATAGGCCTTACACTGTCATTGACCTCTGTCAATCTGGGATCCAAATTGGAACACTGTCATGACAAAATGTCTGATTTGAACAAGGAAGAGCTGGAGATAGGGTGAAGGGAAGCACCTGGCAATCATACCTGGCACAGAGCAAATCAAAGAGTTCCAGGGTCAGAGTGGCCTGAAATAATGTCCTTACTAGGACACTAACAAACTACATGAACTTGGTCACATCATTTCCCTCATCTGACATTTATGTCCACAGCTGATTATAGGTGACAACAATGCCTACCTTTCATGAATGTTGGATGTTCTCTCTCTTCCTCTCCCCCCCCCCTCTCCTGTTTTGGTGTTGGTACTGATAATAATTCTGGTATAAATGAACTCTTATTATATTAAATCTTCTCTATAGAATGAGTTTTGTCCCCACAACAAAGAACAAACAACCCAAAGATAAGTTTTTGTTAGGCTGTTCTAGTATTTTCTTTCTCTCTTTTTAATTTAAAGTAATTCTGTCTTTTTTCTTTTTCCTTTTATTTCTTATTCATAGACAGACCTCTTGATTCTTTTTGGGATATTTGGATACCCAGAATAAAGATTCCACTTCATAGTCTTTCTATCAGATAAATGTAGCCATATAATAATGTGCTAACCAATGAGGGTGTGCCTTCAACTTTTCCCTTTTCTATTTGCTGGAATAACAATTAACATTGGAAATGACAGTAGCTACCTTGTACCATGAAGAGTAACCCTATGTTACTAGGTGACAGAGAAGGTGACAGAGAAGCAAGATAGAATTGCCAGTGTTTGTGGAATAATGGAGTATCTTAAAATTCTCAATCACTTATTTAATTTTTGTGTGTAAACAACACAAAAATTCTATTTTGAATGAATTCTAAATTCTGTTTTATCTGGGAGGAAATGGGGAGCTTATTTTTTACTAGTGTCAAAAAGGCATCTATTCTACTATTAATAAGGAGACATAGTCTACATACATTTATATATTTTTACTATTTTTGTGAAAGATTAAGTTTTGGAACACCCGGACTATATATTTTTATTTTCACAGGCATGTTTTAACATGGGACATGACATCTTCTATATACCACTCCCAACATCTAGCATTTTCTTTCATATATGCTCAGCTCTCTCTTCAGTGTAGCTCCACAGAGATATTTGATCAATGTGCCACCCTGAGTTGTTCTTTTCATAACATGTACTGGAGATTGATTCAGAAGGTATGTTAAGCTAGTCATCCTTCCAACTCCAGATACTATTACCATTCTTACTTTTATATTATTTTAAAATATTTATTTATTCTGTTTGTTGTCCTTGTTGTTTTATTGTTTTAGTTATTACTGTTGTCATTGTTGTTGGATAAGACAGAGAGAAATGGAAAGAGGAAGGGAAGACAGAGAGGAGGAGAGAGAGACAGACACCTGCAGAACTGCCTCATTGCTTGTGAAGTGATTCCCCTGCAGGTGGGGAGCTGGGGGCTCAAACTGGGATCCTTATGCCAGTCCTTGCACTTTGTGCCACCTGCGCTTAACCTGCTGCGCTACAGCCCGACTCCCTTTTATATTATTTTTTTAATGAGACAGAGAGAGAGAGAGAGAGAGGGAGAGAGGGAGAGAGAGAGAGATTAGAATACTGGTTTATGGTGGTGCTGGAGATTTAATCTAGGACCTCAGAGCCTTAGGGATGGAATTCCTTTGCATAAATATTATGCTGTCTCCTCATACCCCCAGATGGGGTTTACAATTAAAGATATTTATATACTTTTCTCATATTTGGGAGCTACTTTCTTCCCTGATCCAGCTTTCTAGTCGGATTTCCAACCCTGGCACCATTTCCCCTAGAGAATACCTTTGGCCCGCCTGCATGATAGCTATTAGGTTCAGGAAAAAATTAGTAAATTCATGGGCCCCTTGGATTATATATAAAATAGACCTACTAACTTTTTTCAAAATGGAGACCTCAAATCTCACCTGCTATAGTCGTGCCTTTAGTTTCGAGATCATTAAACAATTTGTTCTTCTTTATATCTTTTCCCCCTTCATTGGGGGATTAATGTTTTACAGTCAACAGTAAATACAATAGTTTGTACATGCATAACATTTCTCAGTTCCCCACATAACAATACAACTCCCACTAGGTCCTCTGTCATCCTTTTCCAGGACCTGTACTCTCCCCCTACCCACCTCAGAGTCTTTTACTTTGGTGCAATACAACTCTAGTCCAGGTTCTGCTTAGTGTTTTATCTTCTGATCTTATTTTTTAACTCCTGCATGTGAATGAGGTTATTTTATATTCATCCTTCTGTTTCTGACTTATTTCATTTGACATGATTTCTTCAAGCTCCATCCAAGATGGGCTGAGAATGGTGAAATCACCATTTTAAAGAGCTGAGTAGTATTCTATTGTGTATATATACCACAACTTGCTCAGCTACTCATCTGTTGTTGGACACCTGGGTTGCTTCCAAGTTTTGTCCATTACAAATTAACTTTTTCAGACATCAAGTTACAAATGCTATCAATATGCCAGCCTGACTTCCCTGGGCAGACAACCTCACCAATGTACCCTGGAACCTCATCTCTTTGGAGCCCTGTCCCACTAGGGAAAGATAGAAATATAGAAATAAGCCCTGAAAACAATGAAACTAAAGTTCTTGTAGGACACAGAACTTCTTAAGTTCATGTTTGAGTGGCAGAGGCAGTCTGATCCCAATTCTCAAACTTCTGGTCACTAATCACTGTATGACTTCTGCTAAGTCCTCAAGTGTTTGGAACCAAGCACTGACTCATTGAAATGAATTTTAAAAGATTTCTTGAATAAGCAAGAGCTTGAGTCCTAAGAATTCACCACACAAATGTGTAGCAACTGTTTTCATTATCTTATTACTGGTGAATACATTAGCTCAAGATACTAATATCTCTGTCGTTATACTGTGTTACAGAAAGGTAAGGCACCCTGCACAACAAAAATGAAGTCCAGGCATATAACATGGGTTTGGGGTCCTTTCACTTTTTCAGGAAATAAAAGACAATTCCACATAGTGGTCAAAGTAGATATCTGAGGTCACAATAATTGTAGAAATTTCCAGAACATTGTTTTATGGGAAGGTTGATCAACAGATAGCCACAGTTGGCTCACATCAGTATTCCCTGGATGGGTTCAAGGCAAAAGCTTGTGGTTAAGGCTGTTCTCATGCTTGTCTCAGAGTTTGGCTTGTATGCCTTTCCCCCACCCTCTTGACTGTAGCCCCTTTGACAGATACATTCTCCAGACTCACACTGAAACATACATTGGGAATGCTTTGAAAGCTCAAGAAGGAATTTGGGGCCCTCTTTGATTATTGGAATTACTGAATGTCAGAATTGGAAGGAACCTCAGAAAGCTTCTTATCTGACCTTTTTGATTTATAAGACAGAAAAAAAGAAAGAAGAAGGAACTAGGGCCCACTCACAGCAACAGCTTTATGACTTTATGCTTGTGTATATTAAAGGTGGGAAAAAAAAAGAAAGGTTGTATTTTGTAAAGATGGTGAAGATAATTATGAACAAGGTTATGGTGGTGATAGTGATGTTGGTAATGGTGATAGAGCAATTGTGCTGTTTTAGTGTATGGCATTAAATTAAATCTTCCTCCATCCCTCTCTGCCTTGTTTCTGCCCTTCCTTCTTCTCTCCCTTCCTCCTCACCTTCCTTCCTTCCTTCCTTCCTTCCTTCCTTCCTTCCTTCCTTCCTTCCTTCCTCCCTTCCTCCCTCCCTCCCTCCCTCCCTCCCTCCCTCCCTCCCTTCCTTCCTTCCTTCCTCCCTCCCTCCCTCCCTTCCTTCCTTCCTTCCTCCCTTCCTTCTTTCCTTCTTTCTTTCCTTCCTCCCTTCCTTCTTTCTTCCCTCCCTAGCTCTCTCAATTCCTCCCACCACCCCCCCCCCCCGTCACTGAGTACTTTTCCAGAATACTAATCAACTCTTATATATGGTGGTTGGGGGATTGTACCTGGGACTTCGTAACCTCAGCCATGAAATCATTTTTGTATAACCATTATGCTATGTACACTGCACAACTAAGTCCTACATATGGCATTTCTCATTTCTTCTTCATCACAGTCCCTTGGGGTTAGTACTCTTCTTCCCATTTACCATGAATATTCATCTCCATGTGACAGAATCAATCACTCTGCAAGGTCTTCATTTCAGTTATAATATTTTTCTCAGATTGTAAACTGAGTTGACTAACTCCATAGTTCAACTGTTATGAATAGACTAGACATTAATTTCAGAGGCATCAGCTCAGTTCTTCTAGGGGCCAAATTGACCCGTTAGGTGAAGGAATCAAGACAGACAAGTCCTGTGAGTTGGCCACTGTATGTCCAATCTCAGTGGAGCAGCAGCTAACACTTGCTCCCTGCCCCAACACCTATACAGTAAATCAAAGACAAAGTTGAGACCTATATGAGCCACAGCTGGCATGTACTGTGAGCAAGAAATGTGTCTTCACTATTTGAAATTAATGATATTTAGGGATTTTTAAAAATATAACCTTAGGGGTTAAACCCAGAGTTTTGCACTTAGAAGGCTCTGTCTGAGCCACTTCCAAGTCCCTTGATGGGGTGGGGTTGTTTTTTTAATACAGTATAGTTTATCCTGTTCTCACAGATACGTAATTCAGTTTTTTAAAAAGATAGAGCATATGTTCATACGTATCCATAAACTAGGGCAAATACATACCTGAAAGCAGTAGTACACTAGAGTCTGCAGTGAGTATCCCCCTAATACTTCCTCTCCACTATTCCAACCTTTGGGTCCATAATTCTTCAATAATTTGTTTGGCTTTGTGTATTAACTCTCTTTTCAGCCACCAGGTTCCAGATGCCATCAGGATGCCGGCCAGGCTTCCCTCGACTGAAGACCCCACCAATGTGTCCTGGAGCTCTGCTTCCCCAGAGACCCACCCTACTAGGGAAAGAGAGAGGCAGACTGGGAGTATGGATCGACCAGTCAACGCCCATGTTCAGCGGGGAAGCAATTACAGAAACCAGACCTCCCACCTTCTGCAACCTACAACAACCCTGGGTCCATGATCCCAGAGGGATAGAGAATGGAAAAGCTATTGGGGAGGGGATGGGATATGGAGATTGGGTGGTGGGAATTGTGTGGAGTTGTACCATCCCATCCTATGATTTTGTTAATGTCTCCTTTCTTCAATAATAAAAAAAAAAAAAACAGAAAAAAATTTTAAAAAAGGCAAACAAAACAAATACACATCAGCAGGCCAGTCTACATCCCTAAAGGCTACAGGGCCCCAAGAACTCTGTGTCTTACATTTCAGAGAAAGAGGGAAGTTGCTAAAGAGAGTAATGATGGAAAAATACTTGGGTGGATGGTAGGAATGGTGTGCAGACATCTACCATGAGTAGACAAGAGGCTAGGCCCATGTAAACTATTATTTACCCAATAAAATGGCTTGAAGAGAGAGTTGGGCAGTATCATAGAAGATTAAGCACACATGGCATGAAGCACAAGGAGCCACATAAGGATCCCTGTTTAAGCCCCCGGCTTCCCACCTGCAAGGGAGTCGCTTCATAAGTGGTTAAGCAGGTCTGCAGGTGTCTTTCTCTCCCCCTCTCTGTCTTCCCCTCCTCTCTCAATTTCTGTCTGTCCTATCTAACAATACATCAATAACAATAACAATAATAACTACGACAACAATTAAAAAAATCAGGAGCAACAAAAGGGGAAAAAAACGGCTTGAAGAAAAGGGAAATAAACAATAACATAGTCAACGTCAAAGGTTTGATTCTTAGGGTACTTAAACTCATTCTGTCCTATAGTTACATACAGACTGATGGTCAGAGCTGGCATATTGCTGAGAAAGATATTACTTTCTAGAAGTTCACAGGGAATTGTACAAAAAAAAAATCTGCTGTCCTTGTTCACAATCTCACCAAAAGCTCAATCCCCATCCTGGTCTTATCATATTCTGCATCAGCTTTGTACTTTGAAATTTAACTATTAAAAGAGAACCTCTGGGACTCAGGCAGTAGTGCAGCGGGTTAAGTGCACATGGCGTGAAGCACAAGGACCAGCATAAGGATGCCGGTTCGAGTCCCCGGCTCCCCACCTGCAAGGGAGCTGCTTCACAGGCAGTGAAGCAGGTCTGCAGGTGTCTATCTTTCTTTCCCCTTCTCTGTCTTTTCCCTCCTCTCTCCATTTCTCTCTGTCCTATCTAATGACGACGACATCAGCAACAATAAAAAATAAATTTAAAAAAAAGGCAGCCTCTATGGTGACAATGTAGGGCAAAAAATGAGAGAGAAGAGAGGCTTCATTTCCACATAGGAATAGTAATTTTCTATGAGGAGGTATTTCTGTTTGAAGGAAAAAACTATGAATAATATGAAGAGCTAGTTAGAAATTTGCTTCTTTTCACAATTAGAGTGGAAATACACTATTATTTTTTTACCTCCAGTTTCTAGCAAAACACAGATGTTTGAGATTAAGCAATTTAATATTCTCAGAAACTATTAAAAATGTTTATCAAAGTCTTGATTAGTATCAATTGTTTGGCTAAAACTAAGCCTTCCTCACGCTTGGTTTTTAAATCCTTGAATCAGAACAATGTTATTGGATTGCCTTGCTTCAAGATGACAGTGAGCACTTCTGAAAGATAAATATATATAATCACTACATTTACATAAATAAAATTTGTTCTGTTAATGGAAGAAGTGTATTATGACTTCTACGGCAAACTATTGTAAAATTTGTCTCCTTGTTTTTATTGTTTGTTCCTTGTTTTGATCTTTAAAGGGAACAGCAACAATGTTTTTATTCAAATATCAGCGCTGAGGCATTATGTTAGTGATATTTTTTTAAAAATGTAAGATCACGAGTGTTTTATTTCTTTACGTATCTTTATTTATTTGATAGAGACAACTAGAAATTGAGACGAGAGGGAGAGAGACAGAGAGACACCTGCAGCACTGCCTCAACACTTGCAAAGCTCTCCCCCTGCGGGTCTGGACCAGGGGCTTGAACCTAGGTCTTTACACATTGTAACAAGTGCACTTAACCAGGTGTACCACCACCCAACACATGAGAATTTATTGTAATAGCTATAAATACTCAATCAAGGTATAAAGTAGTATTTATCAGTCTTGGCACTGTTGACATTTGGAAGAGGATAATCCATTTTAGGGGAATAGCCTACATAGTAAGAATATTTTTGGTCTCTATTCAATAGATATGCAATCCCCTAACCTAGTCCCTCTACTAAATCTACCTAGATGTTGCAAAATGTCCCCTGGCAGGCAAAAGTGGCCCCTGTTGAGAGCAACAGTATAAAAAATACAGTATGAAGTGTAACTGAATATGCCTCTTCCTAGAATAAAAAATTCCCAGGGTGAATAATTGTTATCAGTTTAGTATCTACCTTCCCAGTAATAGTTGATGTGCAGTCCTCTATATATTCACTCACTAGTAATTCTTCTCCAGGCAGACTCACAGTCTGAGTTTTTCCCCCAAATTGGTCTTGTGCTAAAGTTTACATTTTAATATATTTGAAATATACCTTCTTTATCTTTCCTTATGTCTTTGCTTAGAGTTTATACATAATCTTAAAGGAATAGTGATACCAGAGGGACTGGGTGGTGGCGCACGTGATTGAGTGTACATGTTGAAGTGCAAAAGGACCCAGGTTCAAACCTCCACTCCCCACCTGAAGGGGCAAAAGATTTACAAGTGGTGAAGCAATGATGTAGGTGTGTCTCTTTGTCTCTCTTCCTCACTATCCTCCCGAACCCTTTTGATTTCTCTCTGTCTCTGCCCAATAAATAAGTAAATAAAATAAAATAAATACCATACTCCATTATATTTGTCTACTGTATTGAGTTAATTTCTTGCTAGTAGAGCTTTCTGTATTGCTGAATTTTCCTATTTTACAACATTAGATATTTTATTTTCACATTTTCTGAGCATCTCAAGTGAAACTGTTGGATTAAAAACCATGCATTTTAAGCGCAGGTGGTGCAAAGCACAAGGACCAGCATAAGGATCCTGGTTCAAACTCCGGCTCCCCACCTGCAGGGGAGTCGCTTCACAGGCGGTGAAGCAGGTCTGCAGGTGTCTATCTTTCTCTCCTCCTCTCTGTCTTCCCCTCCTCTCTCCATTTCTCTCTGTCCTATCCAACAACGACAACAACAATAATAACTACAACAGTAAAACAACAAGGGCAACAAAAGGGAATAAATAAATAAAATAAATATTTTTTTTAAAAAAACCATGCATTTGTAATATAGAAACATTTCCGCAAAATTTCCAACAAGCCAAGAGTTGTTTTAGCTTTAAGATGTGAAATTCCACTTTCTACTCTTATGATAATATGGTGATTGATAGCTTGATTAAGAGATTGAGTGATAGCACATCCAGTAGAGAGTACATGCTCAAGGGAGGCCCAGGTTCAAGCTGCTGTTCCTTATCTGCAGAGGAGAGAAGGGGGTTCATGAGAGGTGGAGAAGTGCAGCTTGTTTCTCTTCTCTCTCTCTCTTCCTCTATCTCTTCCCCCTTACTTCTCTGTATGAAAAAAAAAAAGAAGGAAGAAGGAATGAAGGAAGGATAAAAAAGGAAGGAATGAGGAAAGGATAAGAAAAGGAAGGAAGGAATAAAGAGAAAGGAATGAAAGAAGGAAGGAAGGAAGGAAGGAAGGAAAGAAGGAAGGGAGGGAGGGAGGGAGGGAGGAAGGAAGGAAGGAAGGAAGGAAGGAAGGAAGAGAGGGAGAAAGGAAGGAGAGTTTTTAAAAAAAAGTCCCTAGGAGTGGTGGATTCATCATGTAAGTACAAAGACCCAGAGATAATCCTGGTGACAAAACCAAAACAAAATAACTTGGCTAAATGTAAATTGTTCTGAGATTTAAAAACTACTTTGTTATAAAACATGTCTAGGTTTGAGTCCCAATTTCACAAATGTTCTGCAAGATTCTTTAGGTAAATTGATTAGGCATCATTTTCCTTATCTATAATATCAATAATAGTAGCAAGGCCTCCTTCAAACATTGTTATATGTAAATTGCATGTTTGTGTGTGTATGTTTAGCACATTGCAATTAATTATTGTTAAAATGAAGAGCAAGGTAGAAAAATCCTCTGGAAATTAAAGCCAAGAATGTCTGCACAATCTAGGAATTAAAGAACATTGTGTTTCAGACGATTTAGTGACCACAACAAAGATGAACTTTAGATGACATAAAACAAATGTGATACAAGGAAAATATTTTCTTCATCAAGGATATTCTCATTAATATTTAATCACTAGATGTTTAGAATTCTAACATGTGAATAAATACCTATATTTATATACATGCGCAGGAAAGCTATGAATATACTTGCTTATAAAACACACCTACACATTATACAAGAGAGTGCTTTGGGCATATGGATTTTCCATACACATGGATAAAATTCTGCAAAGCAAGAGAAGTATGTTATCTTCCAGGTTAATTTCAGAACCCTCTTCTCTGTACTCGCTAAGGATGAGTCATCCACATAGCAGATTACCCAGCCAGCATCACTGAAAGTGCATCAATAAATGTAAATTAAAAATTAGTGAATGGCAACAAGGCTGCCTTAGAGTAGAGGGTTTCAAGAATCCCCATCCCCCTAACTTAAAACTTTTCCTCTATTTTTCAAGTACAAGAAGACACTTGAACATGGAATCAGAAGTGAGTAAAGTCCATAGTCAAATGCTGGCTACAATGGCTTCAGCTACATACTTTTGGCTGACATATCTCTTCTCCTCACCCTCTTCATTGCAGGATGGGGTATTTAGTCGGCTTGGATGAGGAATAATTAAGAGTGTGTGAAAGTGAACATCAATTGGTTTTATTTTTACTCAGAATCTAATCATTTTACCCCAATGTTCTTTGAGTAACTACTGCTCATTTCTACCTATGGAGAGTGACATAGACTAACTGCTGGGCTGGTCCTGGGCAGAACCCAGAAGGGACTAATTAGAGACTTGCACTTCCCTGTACAAACTTATTGTTTTAGACCTGGGCAGATGAGCCAGCCTGAACCAATGAGAGTTGATTCCAAGAAGCTGAATAGAAATGACAGAAAATAATCTGGAGTTATTGAGTTACTAAGGTAGGTTTTATGTTAGCGCCTTGCTACTTCCTGAGGTGAGAGGCAACCAGAAAAAAGTAGAGGAAAAGAATAAGACCTAATTCTCACAATACTGTTTGAGTCCCTACAGAATCAAGACATCCCTGCTCTTTTAGAAATGTTGACTAAAGGTAGGTCTTAATTCAGACCAATCGACTTTTCAAGCACTTGAAACTTCAGAGTTCTGACTACTAAAATTTGGGACATTCTTACTTCATTCTTTGTTAATTAGCATGCAAAAGCAGGGATGGTACTTAGGTAATAGCTCTATTTACTGCAGAGACTAACCAATTTCATTTCCCTGTGGCATTTGAGAGAAGAGGGCTGAGTGACAACGCTGGCGATCAGGTTCATGGCATGGTAATGAAAGCAGCTGCTGTGTGAATAGAAAACAACAACAGGAACCCTGGGCCCAATTTACTCACACCTGGCACTGCGCCAGGCTGCAGGGTGTCAAACACAGGGAGGGAGCAGGCATTGATGCTGAAGCTTCAGGAAGTCTGTGCAGCTGATGCAATCCAAGTCACACTATGTGATCAGCCAGAAGAAGACACGAGTCACCTGCCCAGGGAGTGATAGGCTGGCTGTAAGTGTGGATGCCAGTACTTCAAACAGATAGGAAAAGAAAAGCCCAGATAAACCCTGCCACCAGTTCAGAGTTGAGCTGTCAAAAAAAAAAAAAAAAAGCAGACTTTACTCCGATGCTATAGTGCACAGAGAAGGGCACATGGTTGGAGAGACTAGTTTCTATGCAAGTTTCTCTGACTGTAAGTTGTGTTTGATTTGATACATTTACTTATGCCTTCTGTCCTTCAAAATCCTCTAATAGCTCTCCACTGCATTCTCAGTAAAGGTCAGGATTTTTAGCACATTCCGAGAATCTGTCACTTCTCCTTTCCTCTCCAGTGTGATTTTCCACCACTCAGTTCTTCATTTCTTTTATTCCAGTGAAGTTGGCCCTGAGCTCTTCCAAATTCACCAAGATTATGTTTCTGCCCTATTTGCCCTGACTGTCCCTCCTTCTGGAACTACTTTCTCCCACCCAGATATCTGCATTATTTTCTCATTCATTTCCTCTAAATTTCTCTGCAAATGTCACCTTCCTAGACAGGCCTCAACTAAAAGCAACTTCTTTTACCTCCACACCATCATTTCCTTTGTAAGTCTCACTCCCTGAAATGTTATTTGTTAATTATTTTGTTAACATCTATCTTTCTCTCCTAGAGTGGAAAGATTTTTTATTTTTATTGTTCAGTGCCTAGAAAAATACCACACACCTAGGAGGCACATCATAAACGATTAGATTAATTTATGTAGTTGTTTAACACGTATTTACTGTACACTTAACAGTGAAAAGAGTTGATAAAAATAGAATTGTACAGGATAATTTACCTACACAGGGGCTGGATGGGTAAGCACATGTGTGCAAGGTTCTGGGTTCAAGCCACCAGATCCCACCAGCAGAGGCAAAGCTTCACAAGCGGTGAAGCAGTGCTGCAGGTCTCTCTCTCTCTCCGTCTGTCTATCTTTCTCTCTCTCCCTGTTCCTCCTTTCCTCTTGATTTCTCTCTATCAAATAAATAAATATAATAAAATATCTAAAGATATTAAACATTTTAAAGATATAGACTCATATTGTTGAGATATATTCAAATAAACAAGTGAAAGAAAAAGAAGAGTAAGTTCATTTCAGTCCATGGCAAACTCTCTAGAGGAATAAATGGCAGCAGAAATTAGAAGTAGGTTAAATCAGCTGGTCAGAGGAAATACCAACTTAGCCATAGCAGGTTGAAATTCACATTGCTTAAAACTCATGAACATGTCCCTAAAATTAGGGTTAATCAGCTCCAATCTTTGAAAATATAAACAACAACAAAACGGTTAACTAGAAAATGACTTTCTACTCTGCCACTCAAGGAAAATAAGTCCTCAAATGAGTGTAGCCTAGAATGTTCCTATTTGTGACCATGGACTGAAAACATAGACTGATAGTAATCAGAGGTTATACATGCTCCTGAGCTAACTATGAATAGATATGGGCCCTGGGTCAGGTCAATGTGGTAAATAGTTAATTGTATTTATGTATTTGCTTCAAGTTTGAGAGCTACTCTCTGCCCTGCTCCAGTTATCTAGTCCTTTTCTCAACTCTGACACCATCTTCCAATATTTTTAGTCCATCTGCAGGTTAGCTATCAAGCACCAACAAAAAATTACCACCATCATGGGCCGCTAGGAACATACATTAAATAGATTTCCTAGGTTCTAGACACCCTAAAATCCCTATTCCTATCTGCCTGAGTCCTATTTTATGGTTCCTGTTCATGAAATATTTTATCCTGCTTTATCTCTTAAAGCATTTCAGCCACCAAGTTTCAAGGCGACTATGATTTCATCCTGAACTCCCTGGGCAGATGACCTCACCAATGTGTCCTGGAACCTCACCTCGCCAGAACCCTGCCCCACTAGGGAAAGACAGAAACAGGCTGGGGGTCAACCTGCCAACACCCATGTCCAGCGGAGAAGCAATCACAGAAGCCAGACTTTCTATCTACTACACACCACAAATAATTTTGGTCCATATACCAGTGGGGGGAAAATATTAGGGGAATATGACCAGAGGGCTCTGAACTTCAGTTCCACCAGGATCTGGAATGGGAAGAGTAAAAAAAAATAATAATAAAAAGGAAGGACACTCAGATGTAGTAGGTGTGATTTATAAAGGAAGAGAAAGCAGGACCATAGACAAATGGTCAAATATATAAAAAGATAGATAGATAGATAGTTACAGTAATAATAGTCAGTTCTTATCTGTGACCTTGGGAGAACCAATGTAGTTTCCAGTGGAAGGAATGAGGATACAGAAATCTAGTGGTGGGAAAGGTGTAGAATTATACCCTTGCTACCTTTTAATTTTTAAATCAATATTAAATCACTACTAAAACTTTTTTTAAAAGAAGAAAATGACTTTCTTGGGAGCTAGTTTAAAGGCCCAATGAATGTCTAGTGGCTATTTAGTTTCTAAGAAAATTTATTATTATTTGGAGTTTTTAATCTACCTGATCATCTTTAAAGTCACAGACAAAAATTCTGGAGAACTTCAAAACCCTAAACAAGTTTTCTTCTAGAAGCACCTATTGGATTTGTATAGTTCACCTTCTTACATGAGAATGCTTTCACTGTAGAATATTCTGACCTATTGATATGAAATGCAGACCTATTTCTGCTTCTTACTAACATGGATCCACAGTCACTAAGTGACCAAAGAGGGATGAGGGGGAGATTTGATGAAATCTTAACCAGGGTGGTGACACCTGTGAAGTCAACATCAAAATATAATTCTTACTTAACTAATGGGATATTCCTAAGAAGAGACTTTCCCAAAGGAAAAACAGATACAAAAAGTGTCCAACCTTGGGAGAATTGTAGTATACCAGATACTATAATTAAATCATAGCATTATATACTCTAATACTTAGATTTTGTAGAAATGTAAATTATACTTTATGGCTAAAGTGATATTTGTGGAATTTTAAGAAAAAAAAGCAAAAATTAAACAAGTAGAATCAATAAAATCCCTTTACGAAGACGTCTGTTTTCATATATAGACACACATGCATACAGCATAGTTTGTGTGATTTAATATTATATTGCATGCATAAATATACTTATATAGATATATAATACAATAGATTTCATGTATAAAATGTATATTGTATACTCATATATATCTGTAATGTTAATACTAAAAACCCTATGATATATAATAAAATCAATCTGTCTGCATTGTATATGATACAAAATATCTAAATTAGAATGAACTTCACTTATTTTAAATTCTATGTATTTTCTCACATATATTACTGCATAAACATAATATAAACATACTATTAAAGTTACATGTGAAGTATTTCTAGATGCATATAAAATCAGTGTGATTTTAAACACTTATGGTAGATTTATATAACATGACTTACTTATTGAGATCATAGTATGCCATTCAATGGAGATGCTTAATTAATGTGCATTATATCAATTAAAGAAAAAGCAAGGTAAGAGGAATAGAATTATTTTAGCAAAAATAAAATGTTGGGTTACATTACATAGGAATAACACTTCTTTCTCTCTCTCTCTCTCTATCTCTCTCTCTCTCTGTATATGTGTGTTTGTAACCAAGTCTCACACATAAGCAATGTCATCCCTCCAAAGCCACCTTTTTGAAATAGAAAGAGATAGGGAGAAGGGATCAAGTGGTGGTGCACCTGATCGAGTGCACATGTTATAACGAGGAAGGACCCAGGTTTGAGAACCTGGTCGCTACCTGCAGGAGAAAGCTTTGCAAGTGGTAAAGCAGTTGTTGCAAGTGTCTTTCTGTCTCTCCCTATCTCTATCACCCCTATCCCTCTCAATTTCTGTCTGTATCCAATAAATAAAGAAAGATAATGAAAAGAACGAAAGAGATAGGGAGAGAGACACAGTGGCCCCGGAGCATAACCCAGTGCTGTGACACTCCTCTGTCATGCTAGGACTCATGCCTGGGTCATGTGCATAACAAGACATATGCTCAACCTGTTGAGACATCTTTGACCCCGACTCCATGATTTTGTTACTTCATTTGTTGCACTGTACAAAATGGAAGCTCACTTTTTTCTCTGGTCTGAAAGTAGAATTCTTTTTTTTTTCTTTTTCTTTTCTTTTATTTATTTATTCCCTTTGTTGCCCTTGTTGTTTCATTGTTGTAGTTATTATTGTTGTTGTCGTTGTTGGATAGGACAGAGAGAAATGGAGAGAGGGAGGGGAAGACAGAGAGGAGGAGAGAAAGATAGACACCTGTAGATCTGCTTCACCACCTGTGAAGCGACTCCCCTGCAGGTGGGAAGCCGGGGTTCGAACTGGGATCCTTATGCCGGTCCTTGTGCTTTGCGCCACCTGCGCTTAACCCACTGCGCTACAGCCCGACTCCCGAAAGTAGAATTCTTAACTCATTTGGTAAAAAAAAAATGTGCTTGAGAATGTAGTACTAAAAATTATTTGTAAAATGGACTTTCTAATATTTATTTATTTATTTTCCCTTTTGTTGCCTTTTTTTGTAGTTATTATTGTTGTTGTTAATGATGTCATCGTTGTTAGATAGGACAGAGAGAAATGGAGAAAGGAGGGGAAGACAGAGGGGGAGAGAAGGATAGACACCTGCAGACCTGTGAAGCCACTCCCTTGCAGGTGGGGAGCTGGGGGTTCCCACCGGATCCTTAGGCTGGTCCTTGTGCTTTGTGCCATGTGCGTTTAACTCGCTGCACTACCACCTGACTCCCTAAAATGGACTTTCTAACGACCAAGATAAATGTTTTACTTTAAGTGAATACTATGTATATCAATCACTACCTGCCTGATGCCCATGATTTGCTAATCCTTTAAATCTTTATTTTTTTTGCCATAAGGTTTATGTCCTAGAGGTCTTTTGCCCTTTTTTTCTGATAGAAACAGAGAAATTCTGAAGGAAGAGGGAACAGAGAAGGTGAGAAAAAGAGAGATACCTGAAGAACTGTCTCATTGCTTAGGAAGTTTTGCCTCTGCAGATGGGGACCAGGGACTTAGCCTGCATCCTTGCACATGGTAACATATGTGCTGTACTAGGTGCACCACTGCTCAGCCCAATTTGCTAATGTTTATAGTTTAAACTCCCTCCCCACCTTCACCTCCTCAATTTTTCTGTCAGTCACACTTTACTACCATACACTAGCCACTCTCATGCTACAAAACTAATATTTTTCTCGACATTTGGTTTCTCCGGTATTTTTCTCTCTACAAAACTGTGGACTTCATGAGACCAGAGATTACTGTCTGCCTTGCTTATCCCATATGAATGACAAATATTGTTGAATAAATATGGACCTTTGTCATAATATGTCTATATAGAGCATATAGAGAAACATTTCAATTAATATATAGACAGACATTTTAATTCTTAGCTCATGTCTCTTCTGTTCATTGCTTTGCATTTTTAGCCCTAGGAGTTTGTATAGAAAATTCCATTAAAACCAGTGTTGACAGAAAGTGTTATCCATGTAATTACTGAGTTTAAGATGCATATACAGAGGTCAGCAAAATAGATCACTTGGATAGTGTACTGCTTTGTCATGTGTGTAACCCAGGTTTGAGCCCAGGCCACACTGTGCTGAAGGAAGGCTTGGTGCAGTGGACCCTTTAACTTTCCTTCTCTCTCTACTTCTCTCTATTAAAGAACAACATAAATGTACACACAGCTATTAATTACTTCCAGAAAATAATTTTTGCATTAATACATTTTTACCTTCTTTGCTTGAACTACCCATGATTCCTGTCTCCCAGGAACCAGAGCCAGGCCCCTGACACCCAGTTGTCTCACAGGAATAAAGAGGACTCACCTCCTGGGGAATAGGGTACCCCAGAAGCAAACCACAGGAGAGAGTGGAGAAGTATCTAAAGAATAAAAATGACAGTAAGAGCCCATCAGGCTAGTATCGGTACACTTAACAAAAGCCAAGTACGGGGTGCCTGGTGGTGGCACAGCAGGATAAGCACATATGGTGGAAAGCGCATGGACCAGCATCAGGGTCCTAGTTCGAACCCTAGGCTCCCCACCTGTAGGGGGAGTCGCTACAGGCAGTGAAAGCAGGTCTGCAGGTGTCTATCTCTGCCCCCTCTGTCTTCCCCTCCTCTCTTGATTTCTCTCTGTCCTATCGAACAACAATGACAGAAATAACAACAACAATAATAATAACAATGATGATAAACAAGGGCAACAAAAGGGGAAAAAAAAGCCAAGTATTTTGCTCTGTCTCATTTTTCTGTTCTATGGTTCTAGCTCTAAATCATGTTCAATCTCATTCACATCTTTCTCTCTCCTGTCATCTTTTGCTTTCCAATAATGAGCATCTGTCCCCAATAGATTTCCAATTTGTCTTCCTGCACCAATTCTATACTCCCAAAGTCTTTACAACTGCCAGAGTAATGACCCAATAAAAAAGGAAATCAGCCCACAACACCCATGTGTGACAAATCTGCCCATGACTAGCCATCACATTTAGTATAAAATCTAAATATCTTTTCCCAATTCCATATAGTGCTATAGGAGCCACATTCTCATACCTCAAACTTCATCGTGGGCCCTACTCTTCCTTTACTGTCTTTGTCCATAATGTATCAACAACTCTGGGCTCATTTCTTTATTCTTCTTTTCACTTACTATAGCTATCTATATTCCACTTATTAACTTATTAACTTATTCATAGTTCTCTTTGTGAGAACTGTGGTGACTACGAGCTATAGGCAAGGGCTGGGGGCAAGGTCAGAACTTTGGTAGTGGGTATATTAATTTACACACGTATATGGATGTGACACTATACCCCAGAAATCTCACAATTAAAAAAATTAGTTAAATCACTAATGATAAAAATTACAAGAAAGGACACAGAAACAAATCATTTCACCTTGGGGGACTTTTTTTTTTTTTACGCAAAGACTGTTAAGCTTCTTTTTCCCCCCAAGTTTAGCAGTTTCACTCTCAAATCTTAAGATGTGTAGCTCCTCATTGCAGAATCTGCTTACACGTCTTACCTCAAGAAGCCTTTGCTGGTCACCTTATTTCAACATAACCTATCCACTCCCAACCACATCATTTAAAAAAAATTATCCTTCTAGGAAAAAGCCACTTTTCTATAATGATACTGTTTGCTTACAGTTAATAGCTGCCTCACTCTCTAATAGGTCAGTTCCATGAGGACTGATGTCTTGTCTATCTTGTTCACCTTTGTCTCCAATATCTGTTACTAACAGAGTATTTGGCATAGATAAGATGAGTAGTAGTTTCAATTTCTGTATATGGAAAATAATTTATTTTTTTGTGATAAAAACTAATCTATCAATCAATGATGAGAAAACAACCCTGAGGGCCAGGTGGTGGTGCACCCAGCTGAGCACAGGCATGGCCACGGACAAGGACCCAGACTCAAGCCCCTGGTCCCTACCTGAAGAGGGTAAAGTTAGACATATGGCGAGGCAGTGCTGCAGATAGGGCTCTTTCTCTCCCCACCTCTCTCTCTCTCTCTCTCTTTTTTTTTTTGCCTCCAGGGTTATTGCTGGGCTCGGTGGCTGCACCATGAAACCACCGCTCCTGGAGGCCATTTTCCCCCCCTTTTGTTGCCCTTCTTGTAGCCTCTTTGTGGTTATTATTATTACCATTGTTGATGTTGTTCATTGTTGGATAGGACAGAGAAAAATGGAGATAGGAGGGGAAGACAGAGAGGGGGAGAGAAAGATAGACACCTGCAGACCTGCTTCACCGCCTGTGAAGCGACGGGGGAGCGGGGGGCTCGAACCGGGATCCTTAAGGCGGTCCTTGTGCTTTGCACCACCGCCCGACCCCCTCTATCTCTCTCTATATCTATCTCCTCTATCCCCTCTATATATCTATCTCCTCTATCCCCTCTATCTCTCTATATATGTCAGTTTCTGTCTGTTTCTATTGAAAATCAAAAGAAAGAAAGAAAGAAAGAAAGAAAGAAAGAAAGAATGAAAGAACGAAAGAAAGAAAGAAAGAAAGAAAGAAAGAAAGAAAGAAAGAAAGAAAGAAAGAAAGAAAGAGAAAGAATAATGGCCATCAAGAGCAGTGGACTCATACTGCAGGCACTGAGCCTCATCAGTAATGCTGGTGATAAGAAAAAAAGGAAAGAAAGAAAGATTGAAAAGGAAAGAAAGGGAAAAAGACAGAATGATAAAAAAAAAAGAACTCTCACAATCCTCTAGAATAGCAATTATTACACAAAGGGTGCAAAGGAAGAAACTGAGTCTTACACTAAAGAGGGTATCCAAGAACATGTAGCAGTTGCAGATCTGGGTTTTAATCCTCTTCAGTCTGACATCAAAGACTGTTCTGAAACCATCTCTGTCAGATATCATGTGCTGATTCACCATTTTATTACTCTAAGTTGAGTTTAAGTCACTTATCGGTTAACTCAAGAAGTATTTGTTATTAATGTAATCTAACCAGTATCTCTAGCTCGTCTCTCCAGATATCTTTGTCCAGGATAAAGTAGAATTTTTACTATTCAAAAAAATGCAACTCGATCATAAGAAAGGGAAACTATAAGAAATTCTTGGAATAAAGTAGTAGTTGCCAAGCACCTCCTTAACCAGGTGCTGATGTGATTCTTTGTTATATGTTTTACTTAATTCTCATTATATTATAAGGAACGTTAGATTGTTCTCAATGTACTAATGAAGGTACAGAGACTAAGAAAGTAAATGATTTGCTCATCTAGTCAGTTATAAAGCTTGTTTGTCTTTAGATCAAACACTGACTGTAGTTGGAGATATTCAATGAAAGTGTTTGGAATGAATGAAAATCCAGTGCAGTAAATCCAATTTATTGTGAAGCAAACCACCATTTTAATGCATGTGTAAATGTATATATAATAATAATTTAATATCACATCCTATACTACATAGAATGATAGTAACTGCTTCCTATAAAAATGACTATTTAGTGGCGCAAAGTGCAAGGACCGGCTGAAGGATCCCGGTTCGAGCCCACCAGCTCCCCACCTGCATAGGAGTCACTTCACAGGCAGTGAAGCAAGTCTGCAGGTGTCTCACTTTCTCTCCCCCTCTCTGTCTTCCCCTCCTTTCTCCATTTCTCTCTGTCCTATCCAACAACGACATCAATAATAACTACAACAATAAAACAACAAGGACAAAAAAGGAAATAAATAAATATTTTTTAAAAAGAGATGTGCTTACTTTTTTTTTTTTTTTTTTTTAAAAAAGACTATTTATGTGCCAGAAAAATAGTTCACTTGGATACAGTGCTGATTTGCCATGTGTGTGATACAGGTTCAATCCAAGCCCCCACAACATTAAAATGTCAACACTGTGGTCTCTCTCTCTTTTTTTCTTTCTCTGCCTCTCGGACTCTAAAAAAGTAAAAATAGGTGGCTGGGTGGTGGCACACCTGGTTGAACACACATGTTAAAGTAGACGAGGATCCAGGTTCGAGCCCCCATCTCCACCTGCAGGAAGAAAGCTTCTTCACCAGTGGTGAAGCAGGGCTGCAGGTGTCTCTCTGTCTTTCTCATTTTCTCTCAATTTCTCTGTCTCTATCTAATAAATAAATAAAGATAATAAAAATAAGATTTAAAGAAAAGTAAAAATAAAAAATGAACTTTAAAATGACTATTCTCAATTTGGAAAATCCGTTTATCTTCTAGCAAAATACCATATTTGATACGTTTCTGGACAAAAATAATATCAGTTGTCACTTCAAATGCTTTTATCTTAATGTATTTGGTTGAATGAAGACCTAGAAATTTCTGCGTACGAACATTTTCTGAAGTTTACTTGTTTGCAGTAAACAGTCTATTAATAAATATTTATTTATATATTGCTAACTTACTTTCACAAGAAAGAAAGAGAAACAAAAAAGGAGGCACCAAAGAACTGATCAGTTCTGTCCTATAGTGAACCTCAGAACTGAACCTGGAACTTCTGGGGCCTCACACATGTAAATCTTCTCTATCTTCCCAGTCAACGCTAAATATCTCTTAGTAACTGGAATTTTACCAGACATTTATTATGGCCCTCTATACATCTATTTATATATAACTTGTACAGCCCCATAAAATATGACCAGTATTTCCCAGAGAAAGAGGAGTTACTGAAGAATGGAGTGATTGGCCAATGTTGCACAATGATGATAGCAGAAAGGAGGCTGGACTTCTGCCCAGATATGCTTATTCTTGAGCTTAAGCAATGAGCTACTCCACTAGTAGGCCTCTGGGGAAGCAAGCAGTTGGAAAAATCACTCAAAACGAGAGAGAGAGAGAGAGAGAGAGAGAAACTCAGGAAGTTTTTATGCCTCCTCATGGGTTCTCACAAATCTCTATCAAACTAAATCCAGCAATAAGAAATAATTTTCCCCCAGAGTCTGAACCCCAAATGCTTCAAGAGTGAACTCTTTGCTTCTCTCACCACAAAATTATTCAAGCACTCACAAAGGCAACTGCTGGCCTCCAGAATCCTAGCTCAAAAGCTAGGGAGGGCCTGATGGACAGTCCTAATGACATTACCAAGTGGTTCTTCCAATTTTTTGGCATCACTCAAAAGTTTCTATCCAAAGATGATTCCACCAGACGGGTCCTGTAGATGTGATGGGATTAGCTAAATTTCAAAGCTTATTTTTGACCTCCAGCAGAAAATTGAGCACATACGCTCATAAAGGCCATCGGGACTATGAGCGAACATCAAGTGGAATCATCAAATTAGCTCAAACATAATTGTCCTGCATGACTGGCTATAGTACTCATCAGCTATAAACCTGTCAAAAAGCCATCCACTCTAATGTTAAATAAAGACACAAAATGATGTTGTTTGGAATTTGACATTTGTTGGACGTTAGCCTGTTATGGATGTTTTGCTTGCTCTTGGAGGAATTTGTCAAAAGATTCAGAGTGGACAGATCAGAGCAGAAAAATGGAACCCACACTAGTTCTGAGAAATAGTAGCTGGTATATATCAGACCTGTGACCATTTTTTTTTAAACCTACAAAGGTAAAAGTCACACATTTTCAATCTGTATTTATGTTTCCCAAATGACATTGCATGTGGATTGCCTTTTCACAACTGAGGCTAGTCCCCAAAATGAAGATAGCAGACACATGGTTCAGTCTTTGCTCCTTTTGCATACCAAGCTGTTTGCTGTTTGCTCTTGCTCCATGTAGTGTAGAGAATGCAAAAGCTGAAAGTCAAAAAATGTCTAGGGCAAAATCTATACAATGTCAGGGAAATATTTCAGATGCAGGGAAAGTAACCATTGCATGATAATAAAAGATGATGATTTCCCCTCAGATAATTAATCTCAGTTCTACATACTTTCCAGGGTTTTTTTTTTTTTTCATATTCAGACAGGCTTTTATGTGCCTATCTCTGAGAAAGCTAGCCATATATAACCAGAAGGAGTTAGGTGCTACAAACCTTTCTCTTGCAAATTTAAAGAAGTCAAGTTCACCTGATGCATTCTACTCTAGACCTGATATTCTTTGAGTATTGTCTCACTTGTCTTGTTTTTATATTATTTGGGGGTAGTTTTTTTTTTTTTCATTTTTTGTTACTCTAAAACCAAAGGAGATATCTTCTAATTTGTGGGTGACTGACAAGGCTGAATGGTAGGTATTAAGTCAAATGTTTTGATTTGCAGCAAAAGAGACCTCCAGGCCCTAGACTTAACAGACTTTTCTTCCAACCTAGTGAATGTTATAGTATCCATGTAAGCAAAGGATTTATGCACTTGTCAATAAGTGTTGCCTTTTTGGGATTTTGACAGTAAGTATCAAAGTCTTAAAACAATAATAATCTCTAGCCATTCAATTTCTGGCATTCTATCCCAATGAGGTATATAAACAAGTTTAGAAGGACACAAACACAAGGATGTTCATTTCAGTGTTGTTCCGAATAGGAAATCTTTTTTTAAACCTCCATTTCCAAAAATAGGGTATCAATTCCACCCCATGCAGTAGAATATTTATCATTATTAAAATTTTGGTGTGCATTGCATTTTCTCTTATTGATAGGAAGAGATATCTGTCATACGGCAAAAACTAGGCTATAAAATAGTTCTTTTAAACATTTTGAAAGAAACAGTTCAAATATTAACCATTTTGATATCTGTGAGTAACTTAATCTTTGTCTTTTTTAATTGTAAAAATAGTAATTTATTTATATTATTGAAAAAGTTGAGAAGAGAAGGGAGGTACAAAAGCAAAGAGGCAGAGAGACACTTTCAGCTCAGATTCACCACTTGTGACGTTTTCTTCCTGCAGATGCAAACCAAGGGCTTGAACCAGCATTCTGGTGCACTGTAGTGTATGTGCTTAATCAGATATACCAGCACCTGGCCCCCTTAATTTTGTTCTTTTACTTTGTAGTGTATGTGAACTGCTTTTATAGTCATATGACACAAAGGCATTTTTATTCTGAAAAAGCAATGTTCATGGAACTGGTAGCTTTGCATACCATACTGTGATATATTATCTACATTGCATTAGAGTTAATGGAGTTGATTGTAAGGGGTCATCAGAATAAAAATATGGACCAGGAGTTCAGAAAACCTTCTGATGATTCTTACTGAACACTGATGTGTTTGATCTTTGCTTCTTGGCTGGCTGAGTTCAAATTTTCTCTTTGAAAGATGAAACTAAACTTCCTGTTGGGCAAGACATGGGTCAATTATTTCTGAAGTCAATGTTCTACTTTCAGTGAAAATGAAAGCCTAGTGAATGATGTCATATGAATTTGTAATGCGTCTTTACCATAAACCAAGCATTAGGGGAAAGGGAATAAAAGCAGGTGGTTTTATACAGCGATTGACCGAAAACTCCAAAGAAAACTGCCTGAGTCTAAACTTTAGCTGTACCATTTACTGATAATGGAGCTTTGGAAAGCAAGCTTCTTTTCTCTGTGCCTTCATATGCTCATTGATAATGTAAGGTGAATATTGATAATATATGTGTTGTTGAGGCTAGAATAAGGGACTGCTAATGCATGGTTTATGGGGACATGCTTTATAAATGTCGACTGTTAAAATTATGGCAATGTATTTTTCCTCTAGAGTGTAAAGTGTGCTAGACAAAACCCCAGACTTATGTACTTGGATTTGCCGATCTGATTTATGACATAGTGTCTACGTGACTAGATGTTGACTGCTTTCTGACTCCTGATGTGTTGGTTTGATTGTTTTTTGAAAGAGACTTGCAGACCTGCTTCACCACTTGTGAAGTGTTCCTGCTGCAGGTAGGGAGCTGGGGGCTCAAACTCTGGTCCTTGCGCAGGTCCCTGCACTTAGTACTATATGTGTTTTGTAGTATGTGCACCACTGCCCAGCACCCTTTGTCTCTCTCTTTTTAATTTTTAATGTATTTTTAACGTATTTTTAAAAATTTATTTATTATTAGTGGATAGGAACAGAGAAAAATTAAGAGAGAAGGGGGAGATAGAGAGATATCTAAAGCCCTGCCTCACCACTTGTGAAGCTTTCCCCCTACAGGTGGGGACCAAGGGCTTGAATCTGGTCCTTGTACATTGTAATGTGAGTGCTTAGCCAGGTGCACCACTACCTGGCCCTTCTTGATATGTTTGATCTTGAATTTTTGGCCACCTAAAATAGAATACTCAGTTTGAATTGCCTGGCTCTTATTATTATATTATTTTAAAAATATTTATTTATTTATTCCATTTTGTTGCCCTTTTTATTGTTGTAGTTATCACTGTTGTTGTCATCGTTGTTGGATAGGACAGAGAGAAATGGAGACAGGAGGGGAAGACAGAGAGGGAGAGAGAAAGATAGACACCTGCAGATCTGCTTCACCACTTGTGAAGTGACTTCCTTGCAGGTGGGGAGGTAAGGGCTCCAACCAGGATCCTTATGCTGGTCCTTGTGCTTTGCGCCACCTGCACTTAACCCGCTGTGCTATCACCCAACTCCTTATTATTATATTCTGTAGCCTTTGGCTTATGCCCCCTCTAAACCTGGAGGTCTGAGAAGATACTGAAGCAAGACTGCTCTGACCTCTTACTTCACTGGGATGAGTAAACAAGAGCTGATCCAGGACATCAGTGCCAAAGTCAGAAACAAACAACTCCTAAACAAAGACTTCTTTCAAACACAGTTTAACTGGTCTATACAATATATATTTTATAAAGTGTATATTTAATAAATTACTTTTCAATATTTAAAATTTGGTACATAAAAAAATTTCCCAGTTTCCAGAATTCCTTAAGAAAAAGGAAAGCTTCTCTCATTCCTAACTTCATAGTAAATATATTGTATGCCTAGAATTTTCTTTATGGAATACTTTCTTTATGGAATACATCTTTTAAGATCAACTATATAATTTACAAAACTGTGGTTTATTCATCTTGGTGCCTGCAAGATATTCCATAATATGATAGGTATGTGGGACATGAATATAACAAATAATATATTTTGCCCATCATTGGAGTTTTAACCATCCAGGAAGAATTGTGTGTGTGTGTGTGTGTGTGTGTGTGTGTGTGTGTGTGTGTGTGTGTAAGAAAGACAGAGAGACAGAGAGAAAAATAGAAAGAGGGATGGGGTGATAGAGATACTATAACACTGAATCTGCCTCCAGTTCAATGGAGGCCAGTCTCAAACTTGGGTCACAAGCATGGCAAACAAAATATGCACTAAACAATACATTATTTTTTATAATTTATTAATGAAAATGTGTGTCACTAGGTCTTTGATAGTACACATAGTGTTGCTACAAATTAAATATAGCTTAATTTGGTGAGAGAGAAGTGTCAAGGCACTGCTTTGGTATATTTGGTACTAATATCAGACCTGGGGCCTCAAGCATTCAAGTCACGCACTCCACCTGTTTAATGAACTCCCTGACCATACTGCATAATTTTTTTTAATTGCTACGAAGGATATCTCTGGGGCTTGGCACAGGCACTACAAATCCACTACTCGTGGTGGCCATTTCTTCCTTTTTTCTTTCTTTCTTTCTATTATTGTTAGGTAGGCAGAGAGAAATTGTGAGAGAGCAGGGAGATAAAGAGAAGGAAAGACGCCTGCAGATCTGCTTCACTGCTCATGAAATGGACTCCCTCCAAGTGTGCAGCAGGGGCTGGAACCTGGGTCCTTGTTTTTGGTAATATGTGCACTTAGCTGGGTATGCTGTCTTCTGGCCCCTGTGAAACTTTTAGTACTTTCCTTTTTTCACATGTACAACAAATCAAATGCTATATATTTTCTGGGGGTAGAGGGACTAAGAGGAGATAAACTCATGTGATAAAAACTACAAAAAAGGAAGGGGCTTATAAGCAGCTGATACAGTTTGTAGTTTCAGTGAGGGAGGGTGAGGGATACATGAAATTTTAACATTATTTGTAATATTCTAGTCAATTCAGTGGTGGGCTTATTAGCATACTTAATGATTCACGTCTGTCTTATACATGGTTTAATTTAAAAAAAAACACATTTTTTGAATGATCTAAGGAAATGGAGAGATCAAACAACACTGGGCCCACATTGTCACTGCTGCCTCAGCAAGAAAAGTCAAGGTTCATTTAATTCATCACAGTCCTACCTGTTTGCCATTATATTGTACCTGTCTGTTTGCTCATTTCTGTGACGTGCCTGGGCCCTGTAGGCCTTGGAGTTAATGAACCCAGCCCTGAAAGATGGTATTATCTCTAGAGTGCAGGTCAGAGGAACCTATTTCACTCCTCACAAGTTCCCTCCTGGAACACACAAAGTTTCAAACAGATACTCATGTAGCTAGTGTGTCTTTCAGTCAGGAAGTCCCTGGTGGTTATTGCTGAAAGACATACCCCAAAACATACCCCTGAGTTGTTGGCTCATGATCATCATGCATCATTTCAGTAAAAAGAAAAAAAATGACACTGAATTAAAGTGACTAACAAGGAAAACCAAAGCAAAGAAAATATGTTCATCTTTCACCTCCTGTCTATAAGTCATAATTTCCAGGGTAAGGAACTCCATCATCAACAAATAGCTTCAGGGACTCATCAAAATTTAATAACTAGGTTCCCACTGTAGATCTCTGCTGCACACACTGCTATCCTCAAGTGAAATATGAAGATGGTTTCAAGAGGCCACAGGTGGGATGCATTTGCCATAGAAGTTCGTGCTAAAGATGAACTCACACTGTTCTAGGCACTGCTTGGAAATCCACATGAGCTGGTCACATGAAGGAATAAGTAGGATCCTCAATGAATTTCAGGTATTTGATCAGTCCTTCCAGTGCTTTTTCTGTATGTGTGAGCATGTGCTCTATAACTGTTACCTACCAACAACAACCTTCACCCACTCTGCCAAAAAAAAAAAAAAGTTAAATGTAGCCCAAGATAGAATAAAGCCTATTTATACCTGGTTTGCTTTCTGCTGATTTTTCTTCTTAATGGCTATTGAAAATTCCCCAGGGGCCATATAGCTCAATGGTAGAGTGTATACTTGACATATATGCATCCCTGGGTTCGAGTTCGACATCCATATAACTTCCAGGTCACCATGTTCTCCCCATCTCCATGACAGCGCGACCTCACTGGATCACTTCAGCAGTGTCCCTGCTTTTCTTCCATCTGCAATCTTCTCTCACCTGTCATGTTTCTACCTTGAGCATACAGGGCTATTTTCCTTAAAAGAAATCTAAGCACCCACTCCTCTGTTTCAAAACAATCTTTTAATTTTTTTTTTATCTATTAGTTACTGGATAGAGACAGAGAGACATTGAGAGGTGAGAGACAGAGAGACACCTGCAGACCTGCTTCATCACTTGTGAAGCTTTCCCCTTGCAGGTGGGGAAACTCAGGTCCTTGAACTCAGGTCCTTGAACTCAGGTCCTTGCAGTCTGTAATGTTAGTGCTTAACCAGGTGCACGACCGCCTGGCCTCTCAATAAAATCTTCAGCAACCCCACTGTGCTATTGATAAAGTTCAAGGTGCTCTATTGTCTCTACTCTTGTTTCTTGACTATCTATCTTTCAGTCTGCACTACAACCAACCCAACATTTGCAGGTCCTTTGAACTCGAGATATTTTTCAGGCCTTTCATTACTTCATACTTATTAGTCCTTCTACCTGAAAAGAGTTGTCCTCTGCTTCCCCATTAGTGTTACTCAGACTCTGGGGTTCAGTGTGTCCTCACTTGCCTGAATAATTTAATACTGTGAGAGAGAAAGGAGAGTGAACTGCAAGAACACAGAACACTTACTCAAGCATATGTGGTTCCAGGGCTTGAATTCCAGACCTCTGAATGAAAGTTTGGCACCTACTATTGTGAACCTCAAAGGTCAAACAAAGGGCTTTACTCCCTTCAATGTTTAATATTAGATAAAGCGTCACATGTAAACATGATACAGCAAGGTCTATGGTAGAATTATAAAGACTGGATGAATCCACTTCCTTTTGTATGTGTGATATGAGTATCAAAATCAAAGATGGTATATAGTTGAAGTATAGTAAAAATTTAATTCAGAAGGCATAAATATACATAAAATCAAAACAAGTATAAATAGCTTATCATATAAATATACACATTCATGTATATAAATTAAAGTAAGTATGGGAAGTACTTCACAATCTACAGACACATTATTTGGCTCAATAATTCAACTTTTTAGGGAATATCTTTCAAAATTAATCAAAATATTAAAATATCTTGCCACACAATTATTATAACATTGTTGTGATTGAGAAAAATGTTGGAAACAACCTAAATTTCTAAGAACAGGGAGTTGATTTGATGAATTAAAGCATATCTATTCACTCAGACTTTGTAAAATTTGTGGTGGTTACCTTACAGAAGGGGGAAGGAGGTGGGAAGACTAGATACAGGGGTCATTGTGACAATGAGATGAAACTAGGTCTTTGGTGGTGGATGTGGGGAAGTAAGACATTAGAGGTGTGAATTTGTATTTCTAAAATTTTATAGTAGTGTACATCTCTGGTAAGCAAATCTTTAAAAATAGAGCATATCTATTCAATAAAATATGATTGTGTTATTAACAATGAGCTTCTAAAGTACCATTTGTAATGTGAAAAGATCTTAATGTATGTAATTAACTTAAAGAGGATATTATAAGATGGTATATAGTTTAAGTGTAGTAAATATTTGGTACAAAATTTATAAAATGTATATAAATTCAAAGTAAGTATAAGTAGCTTATCACATATGAATATGATAGTTAAAGTCTTCTGTCCCGGTTTGAATTTTCTAAATACACAATGATAAACTCCACTTTTTTTTTCATGACATAAGACTCACAATAAAAATTTCTTAAGGGATTGTGCCTTTATTGTAACTATGATAGGGGCTAGATGATGGTGTACCCAGTAGAGTTCACACATCAGCATGAGTGACAACCTCTGTTCAAGTCCCTGGTCACCACTAGCAAGGGGAAAGCTTTACAAGAGGTAAATCAACGGTATAGGCCTCCTTCTCCTCCTCCTCTTCTAATCCTCCTCCTTCTTCTAATCCTTCTTCTTCTTCTTCTTCTTCTTCTTCTTCTTCTTCTTCTTCTTCTTCTTCTTCTTCTTCTTCTTCTTCTTCTTCTCCTTCTCCTTCTCCTTCTCTTTCTCCTCCTCCTCCTCCTCCTCCTCCTCCTTCTTCTTCTTTTCTCTCTCTCTCTCTCTCTCTCATTCTCTCTGCCTTCTTTCAAAGATAAGAAAAAAAGTACTATCAAGAGTGGTAGAGTCACAGTGTAAGAGATCTAGACATAACCCTGGTGACTAAAACAAAACAAAATAAGAGAATGTGCAGTGGCCCTGATTTCTGCAGGGCTATCTTTGCTGGAATGTAACTGAGAAGAAACCAGACAGAAAAGCCATAGCAGGCTAGGTACAATGAAAAATCCTATTGCTTTCATGCAAACTGATTTCAAGCTAGCTCCATCATGGCTGAACTCATGGACCCTGCCTGCAAAATCAGACAACTTCTGTGTGGGTTAGGAGAGAAAACATGGTTTCACTCACTCAGGGCAGGAAGTGATTTCTTTCCTTGAACAAAAAAAAAAAAAAAAGAGAGAAAAGAAAAGAAAAGAAAAGAAAAAGAAAATAAAGAATAAAGAATGAAAGTGAAAAGTGACCAAAATCACCTATAGGAAACAAAAGACATGTATCAGCAAGGAGCTACCTCATGACGGCCCTCAGAAAGTAAAGCTATTCTTGGGTAAGCAGTCTTAGGGTACTTTTGCATGTACTCTTGGGATGTCAGAAAAGAGCTAATCTGATACAGTAGGAAGTCACATGAATGTTAATATGTATTTATTTTGTAAAAGTAAGATTTTTCTTAAAAGAAGAATGCACACATTGACACTGGGGCATTGACTCTAGGAAACTGATTTATTTCAGATGTAAAGGTGCCATATTTCAATAAATGAAACTTTTACTAGGGTGGGGAGGAAAGTTCATCCATGTGGAGATGTATATGAACATTCCATCTTGCCATAGATTTCAGCCTATCACTTCCAGGACAGATTAGAGAGTCTATGTAAGAGGAAATATAGAATTTTTATCAAGGGTTAATAGCATCAGTTTGAATCCATGCACTTCTGTGTGGTATCACAGCTAAAAAGACACTCAAAACTTATCTGCTAGACAGCTGACTCAATGTATAAGCCAAGTAATAAGCCAAGATCTTCAAAAATTATGGACTACACTTAATCGGTTTACTCTCACTATACAAATTAAAAAATAAATAAAAACAAGAGCATTTGAATATTATATGTGGAATGAAATGATAGGAGAGTATATAAAAGACACATATGCATATGTACTATGTAATCATTATCTATACTAATGTAAATATAAACATGCTATTTAGAACCATTACATTTTTCCAATTTGTACACATCTAAATACAGCACATTTTGTTTGTACAGTGACATCTAGTTAGGAAATGCATAGATATGTGTTTTAGGGTGGATACTTAACATTTCCCTGCAAGGTCAAAAGCAAACATTAGAAGAACACTGGTTTAATGTGCTTTCCTACCTAGACCATGAGGTCTTTGAGACCAGGAGCTAATTTTCAAGTTTTATATATCCTGTTAATACATATGTATGCCTGATTCTGCAGCACAAAATGAAGATTATCAAATAAAGGAAATCTCTCTTAAAACAGAAATCAGGAAAAGGCAGATTAAAAACAGAATCTATGATTTGAGTTGCCTTAAAAACATAGAGATTTGGCCTGACCCACAACAACTGTCCTCCATATCATCTGACAGTTTTAAGATAAAATGATTATTTATGTGTGTATTTATTTTGGTAAAATATCAAACTGTATGTGCTAGTTTTAACTGCAGTCATATTTTTTTTCACTCAAAAAATAAGAGAGTGGAATGAATTCTCTTTCCTCCCCACCCACACTGCTGCAGTATGAAAAAAAAATTCCCCCAAAACAAATGACCTCCCCTTTATGGCAATTTGTAGCCTGGAGCCAGTTTTTAGAGCTGAGTAATAAATCCCAGAAAAACAGTGACTACAATGGAAAGGCTGACAGACATTTAGCACTAATGGTGCAAACAGAGGGCACACAGGAAAATACTCAAGTCAGATTCCTCACACAGAATGTGCACAGATTGCTCACCAATGTGCTATTTTTTAGTGAACAATTTGC
This sequence comes from Erinaceus europaeus, assembly GCF_950295315.1. Taxonomy (NCBI): domain Eukaryota; kingdom Metazoa; phylum Chordata; class Mammalia; order Eulipotyphla; family Erinaceidae; genus Erinaceus; species Erinaceus europaeus. The sequence goes on from NC_080162.1 coordinate 43,998,400, forward strand.
CTGTTCATAAACAGCAGAAAATATCCAAAATGCTTGCAAACCTCAGAGAGAAGAAATGTCCTTGATATTCCTGTTTCCCACAGGTCTTGTGATCACTAAGTATTACTTTCAACTATTTTTTTCTATTGATACTGTTGTTTTTATCTACAAGGAACAAGAACAACAAAAGACATTTGAGCCGTGACAACTCGATAACTAGAAATAAAAAGAAAGATTTAAACTATAAGGCTACAACATAAAGTTGAACCAAGAGAGACGTTTTAACACCATTGTCATACTCTCCAACATAAAATGTTTAGCTTTCTAAATATAATATATCACAACATAGAGGCTGAAAATGTCCATTGTAAAAACCACTTGGTTAATATTCACGATGCCAAAAGGAAATCTGAGTTCTGAGTTTTATGTTGAGGAAGCTAGAGGAAGATTGTTTAGAGAAAAAGCCTGATTCTACCAGTAATCTCTGTCATTTCCCATTGAGCTAAAGACTCCACAGTTTGGCTCTAAGAGTGGGAGAAAAATAGGTGCTTCACATTACACATTCAAAAGTTCTCATACATAATACACAACAAAGCCATAGCAATCATCAATTGATATAACTGTTTAATAATTAAAATAAGGTTTTTTAGAAAGAAAATTAAATAAAAGTGGGAGGAATTCACTTTTGTATGGGGTGGGTGATTTGGGACATTCAAGGGGAGTCTGGGGGTGTATTTTTTGATATAGTCCTGAAAATCTAGTGTAGGCAAGAAGGGAAGCATAAACAAGTAACACATTTCCATGATAATAAAATTATTGAACCTGCTCATGTAATTATATCATACAAATATCGAAGATGTATGCAGAGCAAAGATGACATTTCATCATCTCCATTGATCCTTTAGGTTTACTCAAAGTAACTCTTACTTTACTCAAACATGTAGATTCTGTTAACAACATTATTCGTGTTTGGTATATGTACAATCTGTTCTTTGTACAATGAATTATATAATCCTGCATCACAAACCACAGGTTTCTATATGGAAAATGAGTCAATATCCTAGGCATTTTTGTGAGTAAATATGGATTTTGCAGACAGATTTACATTGTAAGCATACACAGGATAGATTGGGACTGGAGAAAATGATGTCGATATATTTTTAAAAGATACATCTCGCTCACAAAGACTCAATTTTGAAGCTCACTCAGGCATTCTGCATGTACAAGCACTTTCTCTAGGTATAATTTAAGGGCAGTTTGAAACTTTGGCCCAATTTGATCAAATATTGATAGACGGTCCAGTAAAACGTGGTACAGGAGGCAGCTACTTTACTGCACATTGACACTGTAAATTTGAAGAGACACTGTCAACCTGCTGAGTTCTGAAATTTACTTCCCTAAAAGGCAGATAAATCCCATGGTTAACACTGGAGATATGTGTTAAATATACATACTCATGTACCTTGTGTAAGGTCCACAATAAATTTCTTTTAGACGGTAGTGCTGGGAAACAGTTTGTCTTTTCTGATGAATGTGTCTACTTTCTTATTAAAGAATGGGAACTCTGACTCATTATATTTCTCTTTTTGCTTTTGCAGCCAGGAACCTCCCAGTTTCCTTTTGTACTCAGTCGCGGTGCTTGTCTTAAGTTAGGTTTTCTGGTACAACTAATCTATTTCCTTCACTATGTACGTCTTATTCACCTCCGTACTTTCATGATTTCATTTCTGTCTTACTAAAACTTATCATGAAGAAAAGTTATTTTTGAAGGAAAAAGAAAAGACATAGTAACATTCTCAGGTCCCATAATTCCTTCATGTAAACTAAATGAAACTATTCCTCATGTCTACTTACCCTAAACAAAGCAAATATCTGAACTCATACAATTACCCAAAGTAGAAGTGCAGTTTCTTCACTTGCCATGCAGAACCCTGCTTAGGAAAGATACAGTCAGATTAAGCTACCACAGAAAAATAGGAAAAACCTCTTCCTCACCACAGTATTACCTGAACTTCTAAGAAGTTCCTTCTAGATACTGTTAAGGTCAGTCACATAGAAAAACTACATGGGTTTTTTTTAAACACTTAAAAATGGAGATGTACATATCACCATGCACAAGGACCTGGGTTTGAGCCCCTGTTCCCCACCTACAGGGAAATGCTTCATGAGTGGTGAAGCACATCTACAGGTGTCTATCTTTGTCTTCTCCTCTCTATCTCCCTTCCCCTCTCAGTTTGTCGCTGTCCCATTAAATAAAAATTGAAATAAAAAAGGGGGTTAAGGCTGCTGGGAGGGATGGATTCTTAGTGCAGGCACCAAGCACCAACAATAACCCTAGTGGCAAAAAAAAAAAAAAAAAGCAAGAAAGACAAATGTACATCAAGCAGAGATGATTTCAGCATTTATATCAATAACAACAACACCAAATGTATCTACAGTGCTTACTGTGTACTCTGTGCTAAATGTTCTACACATGCTAGACCCAGAGTATGAGTACATGTCTAAGTGTCCAATGCCCATTCTCTTAACTACTAGACTATAGAGAATTTTTCAGAGGTAGAGACAAGCCAGTTTCTTTTATCTCTGCAAGATTCTTTACCCAGCAACACAATATCCCAGTGGAAAACTAAGACAAATCCCTGGTCTATGGAAGTCAGCTCATCAATCTGTGCACTAGGTGCAATTTGACTGACTGGGCATGAATGGGGTGTGGGGTTCAGACCCCTGAGGAGTTAAATGGCAACTTATTTAATTGGACTGTGGTCAGCATTCCAAGAGTAAAGACCTCTTCTTAGAGCTTCCGGTAGCCACAGAGGCTAGTGGCTTCTGATCCTTTACAAGTGGCAGTCATGACAAAGCTTTATGAATGCCCAGATCCTGGTCCATGCTATGAGCAAGACACCACTCTCACGATCTCCAGATTGCTTGCTGGCTCTGTGAGACATGCAAAGCTAACCACCAATCGCCTTGTCTACAAGGACTCTGCCTCATACAAAATGAAGTGAGACCACAAAGAAAGGAAATGATTGGAAGGAAACTAGACGTATTGAATGTTTGAAAAAGACTCAGACTAGTAGTATTAATAATTGCAGACGAAGAAGGTAGCTCAGCAACAGAGCACCTTCCCTGTATATGTTAAGGCTTTTAGGTCAATCACCAGAACCACATGAACAAAAAGACCACGTGAGCAGAACTTCATGGAGCTGTGATTTGTACTGTCTGTCTCTATCACACTCTTTCATAAAAACTAAATTAAAGTAAAAGTAATCTTAACTTCTGTGGTGGATCAGTACGAAAGTATGTATACAGAATGATGAATTTAACATTTTCAAATCATGTTTTTATTTAATTTTAATTTAATTTATTTATTTTCCCTTTTGTTGCCCTTTTTATTGTTGTTGCAGTTGTTGTTAGATAGCACAGAGAGAAATGGGAGAGAGGAGGGGGAGACAAAGACGGGGAGAGAAAGAGAGACACCTGCAGACTTGCTTCACTGCCTGTGAAGCTATTCCCCTGCAGGTGGGGAGCTGTGGGCTTGAACTGGGATCCTTACGCTAATCCTTGTGTTTCGCGCAACGTGCACTTAATCCACTGTGCTACCACACAACTCCCCAAATCATGTTTTTAAAGGGGCCCTAAGTCCAAATATAGACTCTACACCAACCTGTTTTCTTTCTTTCCTCTATTCCTCCCTCTCTTCCTATTTTCTTCTCTCCTTCCTCACTACCTTCACTGTTCCTAACTGACTTTCTCAATTAGAAAGAGAGAAATCGTGGGAAAGATATCATAGCACTAGAGATCCCCCCAGTGTGGTAGGGGTCGGACTTGAGCCTGGGTCTATCAGATGACAAAGCAGGTGTGCACTATAATAATGAGCTATCTTTCTATCCTGCATCCTGGGTTTTAAAGAAAGCCTCTCAAAATAAAAGGCAACTCATGTTTATTTCACATTTACTATAAACACATTGTGGTGTGGCCAGAACCAATCAACTCTGAATTTCACTTAAAAAGCACACCCAGCTGAGTGCACATGTTACTATGCACAAGGACTTAAGTTCAGGCCTCCCAGTCTCCATCTGCAGGGAGAAATTCTTCAGTTAAATAGTTCTGCAGGTGTTTCTCTTTCTCTCTCCCTCTGTCTCTCCCCCTATTCTCTCAAATTCTCTCTGTCTGTATTCAACAAAGAAATAAATAATAAGGGAGTCAGGCTGTAGCGCAGTGGGGTAAGCGCAGGTGGCCAATGTTGTTAAAATTCGGAAGGCTCTTGCCGGCCGGGTTGGCTTCACGGGCGGGTAACAGAGACGCGGAGACAACGGCTGGGCAGGGAAGCTGTATTTCTTTATTCAGGAACAACGATTCATAAACTAAACCAAACTAATCACCAAACAGAACTCTGCTGTCTCTTTGCTGCGGCGCAAGCACTCTCTCTTACTCTGCAACTCAGGAACCCTCTAACTCCCGAACTCTCCAACTCTGGAACTCTGTGAACTCTGGAACTCTCGCGGGGTTCCTTCGGGGCGGGGCCAAGCAGGCCCGCGAAACTAACTGGACTGATCCAATTCTCTTGGCGGGGGAGAACTACCCAATGTAAAGCATACAACAGGCCAAAGCGCAAGGACGGGTGTAAGGATCCCGGTTGGATCCCCGGCTCCCCACCTGCAGGGAAGTCGCTTCACAGGCAGTGAAGCAGGTCTGCAGGTGTCTATCTTTCTCTCCTCCTCTCTGTCTTCCCCTCCTCTCTCCATTTCTCTCTGTCCTATCCAACAATGACAACATCAATAACAACAATAATAACTATAACAATAAAACCACAAGGACAACAAAAGGGAATAAATAAATAAATAAATATTTTTTTAAAAAGAAAGAATAAATAAAATATCATTATTTAAAAAAGTAATACAAAAAAGAAAAGCAGGCTACCATAGTTCATGACTCCTAGCTGTCCCAAATAGCTAGGGATAAAAGAAGACACATCCTGCCTACAGATTCCCAAGTATAGAGAATGGATACTTCCCTTCTAGTTTCTCCCAATATTTAGATTTGTAGAAAGAAAGCTGCAGAGAAGAGCACTTTAAATATGGAATCAAATATTGAACAAATGAGAAAAAAAAAACAATTTGTTTGAAAACACTCTCCTAGCACTAATGACTAGAATCTAAAAATAATTCCAACATATATATTGCCCCAGGGTTATTGCTGGGGTTCATGAGTCCACTGCTCCTGGAGGCCATTTTTTTCATATTGTTGCCCTTGTTGTTGTCATTGCTTTTGTTGTTGTTGAATAAGACAGAGAGAAATCGTGAGAGGAGGGAAGACAGAGAGAGAGAAAGACAGACACCTGCAAACCTGCTTCATTTCCCATGAAGCGACCCTCCCCCATGCAGGTGGGGAGATGGGGACTCGAACTGGGATCCTTACGCTGGTCCTCGCACTTCGTGCCATGTGTGCTTAACTCGCTGCACCTCTGCCTGACTCCCATCCCAACATATTTTTAAACTGGAAAATACCCAGAAAAATAAATGAAACGATAAATTTGTGAAGACATTTTCAACAAAATGAATGAAAAAGGATTCAGTGTAGATTGAGAACAGAATAGTGGAGTAGGGAATGAAGCTTTTTTGGTCACCTTTGTTGTATGCAAAGTGAAACTAGGAAAAGGAGCATAAATGTAGAAGGGAAATGCAATACAAGAATGCTTTAGGGACAGGATTTATCCTGTTTAGATAAAAGGCTCTAAAGGCAATGGTAGCTTGTGTTGGGGCAAAGACAAAGTAATCACTTTCATGGTGAAGTGGGGAGTGTTAAATAATAGCTACAAAATTCTCAGCATTTAGTCATTTCAGAGCTCTGTTTCTCACTATGTGGCAGTGAGTGCAGGAGTGTGTGTGTGTGTGTATGTGTGTGTGTGTAACTTTGCTCCTAAAATACTGTAAAACAATGATACACTGATAAAAAAAAAGGTAGAAAAGTTCAGTTAAGCCTCAACTTAAGGAATGAGATTATGATTCAGCCATGCAAGTTTCGTCTTTTCTTCAAAAACACAATACAAAAGCAATAAATATGTAACTACTAAACTAAGAATTACTGAAAACTGTGTTAAGAATCATCATCTCAGGAAGCAGTAGCATCATATTCACTCTACTAGTGAGACCTAAATGGAAAGAAAGATGTATTGAAGTACTAATAGGTAGGGTATTGCAGTTAGGTGTAGGTTGTTGAGCCAACCAAAGGAAAGTTCAGGAATCCAACTATGCCACTTACTAGATACGGCATTAGATACGTTAAGTAACATCTTTGCTTTCTTTCAGAAAATTGGGGTTCTAATGCACTCTAGTTTACAGTTACTATGAAAATCCAGTTTGATAGTGCATATAATGTGGTAACCTCAGATCCTGACACAGTCCAGCATCAATAACGGCATCGATTACTAGGGTGATGAAGATAATACGGCGACCGTTAGCATTCTTCAATTGCATAAAGCATGGGACAATAGTGTAATCAACAGGTTTTAGGGATACAACTTCCCTATCGCTGCAGAATTTAGTAATAAGCATGAGTAGAGCCCTGTACTCCCAACTCATGGTTGACTGATAATAGTAAAACACTAGGCTTGTGTTGTACCTCACTATGCTTGGGCTCCTGTTTATTATCAGAGTCAACTAGATTGGCATGTAAAGCGTGGTGTCCACCATCCTCAATTACATTGGCCATGTAGCTGAGCTGGAAGTAAACTATCTCACAGATTTGGAGACTGTTTGTTACAGCAGCTTAACCTGGACAATCCTACCTGGCACAAGCAGAGAAATAGCAAATTGCTCCCCCTCACCCTCACACACATACGTACTTGATTTTTAAAAGTTTTGATACCTGTTGCTAAATTTGGAATACCTCAAGAGGGGCCCCTTATCTGTGGACCAGGGAGGTTCACCTCTCATTCTAGGGTAAGTTGCCTCATGGACAGATAGATGCCTGCACTGAAGATTGGTGGAGAAAGGCTAAGGCTCTGTCTATTCACTTTAATTGCTTTAGTTCCACTAATCAATTAACATTCAGCTAATAATCCCTTTCAGATGAGTCATTCTCACCAATTAAAGGCTGATTTGTTGCTAACTGTATCAGTTGATGGTGAACATACCTTGTTCTTTCAAAACTGCTTAGTGGATGTTTTAATGGAAGTTAAGGCTGCAATACAGACTTTCTGCAATGGTGACAAAAGCAGTCAAGAAGGAGGAGTGGGAGGGAGGAAGGAAGAGAAGTCCCTGGCAGTGCCAGCCCGAGTGATTGAATTGGAAAAGGAGCTATTTCTTGAGGTTAGCAAATGACTCTTCATCAGGCAGCAGACTGGTAAGCACACCTAGATAATAAACGGATGGTTTTCACAGTCATCCAGCGAGGTCCCCATATTTTCCATTTTTAAATTTCATGTGACTTTTAAAGGATCTGCCTATTAGGATGATTTACATGGCAGAGATGAGACAATGATGCCCTTTAATGTCAAAGGCAGAGCATGATTGTTTATCATTGAATCAAGTGTTTTATTATTATTATTATTATTTTATTCTTTAATACCTGGGAAAAAATTGAAACAATACTGCAGTCATGACATAGATGAATAACATCCTAATTCAGAGTCCCTTAAACTAGGGGTAAGGGGAGGAGTAGGATGCAGCTTATAGCATCTTAAACAGAAGTGAGAGAAGAACCCACCCCTAATTCTTGCCTCACAGCCTGTTCCAACAGCATGGTCACTCCTGAGTTCACAGCATCATTTCACTAGAGAATGCCTAACAATATGACATTCACTTCAAATTTCATTTATTCAAAATAATAAGGTGGGTGTTCTCATGTCAGATGTCCCCTATTATTCTAAGGTAATATTTTATGTAGCCACACAGCACACATATTTCACAGGAGTATTTTTGTGCCAGATACTGTTTGAGACTATGAGAATTAGCAGCCCCAGATTTACCTCATAGTGTGGGGTCAGAAACAGATTTCTCCATCTTGATTATATTGACTTTGTGGATCACATAATGCTTTAGTGTGTGTGTGTGTGTGTGTGTGTGTGTGTGTGTGTAGGGGTGGTGGTGGTAATATCTTGTCCCTTGTAGAATGTTTAGCAGCATGACTGGTCACTACCCATAAGAAACCAATAACATTTTTTACCTGATTGTGATGAGATAGTGTCTCCAAATACTGCCAAATGTCCCTGGGAGGCAAGGTTGTCTCTGATTAAGAACCACTGTATTCGTAGACAATAAGAAGCAAAACATAGGGAGCCAGGCGGTAGCGCAGTGGGTTAAGCACACATGGCACGAAGCACAGGACCGGCATAAGTATCCAGGTTCGAGCCCCTGGATCCCCAACTGCATGGGAGTTGCTTCACAAATGGTGAAGCAGGTCTGTAGGTGTCTGTCTTTCTCTCCCCCTCTCTGTCTTCCCCTCCTCTCTCCATTTCTTTCTGTCCTATCCAACAACCATGACAACAACAAGAGCAATAATAACTACAACAATAAAAAACAAGGGCAATGAAAGGGAAAATACATAATAAATAAATAAATAAATATAAACAATAAAATAAAAAAGAAGCAAAATGTATACAGTTGGGTAATTCCACAAAATGAAAAGTGTTAGGAAGGAAACTCAACCTGAGAGGCTTGAATGGATGACTTGGAAGAAACCAGTTCATAGACATGGTCAGAGAAAACTTCCTGGAGGAGGTGACGGTGACAACTATGAGAGAAGTCAGGCACAGGGAAGAACATCAGATGTGGAGGGAAAAATAAATGCTAAAACAGTGAAGATGAAAGGGATTCACTCATTACAGGAACAAAAGAGAGAACTAGGGGTGGGCAGAAGAGGAGATGACATCACCCCCTGATAGAGATGTAGTGAGTCGGCAGGAGAGGCTATGGTAAAGAATTCAACTTTACATGCAATGTGGGAAGTTATTAGGAGTTGCACACATATGAGAAGTATCTATTCATGTCAGGAATATTAACAGAGAACTTATTTTGTGAAAGATAGTATTCTGGGGAGTGGAGCTTGAAGGGTGAGGGAGGAGAGCAAGATTTGGTAAACTACAGAAATAAGTAAGTCCCTGTCCCAGATTTGAGGGGTTCCCAGGCTATTGAAAGGTAACAATTCATACGGGTGGGTGTTATCAATGTTAAGACAGAAATAAATACAAAATGTTAACTAAAATATGGCTACTAGCTATCTACAAAATAGATAGGCCCCCCCAACTCTTCCTCTGCACTATTCCAACCTTTAGGTCCATGATTGGTCAACAATTTAGCTTTGTATGTTAACTCTCTTTTCAGCCACCAGGTTCCAAATGCTAGCATGATGCCTATCAGACTTCCCTGGACAGACAACCCCACCAATGTGTCCTGGAGCTCCAATTCCCCAGAGCCCTCCCCCACTAGGGAAAGAGAGAAGCAGGCTGGGAGTATGGATCAACTTGTCAATGCCCTTGTTCAGCAGGGAAGCAATTACAGAAGACAAACCTTCCACCTTCTGCATCCCACAATGACCATGGGTTCATACTCTCAGAGGGTTAAAGAACAGGAAAGCTATCAGGGGAGGGGATGGGATACAGAGTTCTGGTGGTGGGAATTGTGTGAAGTTGTACCCCTCTTATCCTATGGCTTAGTCAATGTTTCCTTTTTATAAATAAGAAATTAAAAAAATAAAAATTAAAAAAATGTTATGGACACAGTTCATAAACTGGAAATAATATGGGAAAGGTTCTAAAGGAAGGAAGAAATGGAGCTTTAATCAGAAGGGAGAGGAAGGATGTGAGTTGAGAAAGAATAGAGACCCTCCCTAGAAAACCCTACACCCCCTCCCTGACACAGTTTCTAGTTCATATTCACTAATTGATACTGAATCCAAGTGAATGAGTTGCATGTTTCACATAGGCAGAGTGCTTCTCTAGTCATTTCACAAACCATGAGAACTTGGATTATATCCCCACTGCCAAACCTCAAAATTTTGTATGCTTCAGTCCACAAAAGGGTGATATTAAAAGGTAGTGTCTTTAGGACATCAGGGTGGAACCCTCACAAAAGATGATAAGTGACCTTCAAAGAAAAGATATGACAGAGTTTCTTTCCTCCCTTGCCACCATTTGAAGTAGCTAGGAAGAGAGACTTTACTAGAATGCTAAGTATACTGACCCCCTAATCTTGAACTGCCATCCTCCTAGAATTGTGAAAAATAAGTGTCTGCCATTTAAGCTTCCTAGACTCTGATGCTTACTGATAAATACACATTACTGATTACTTCACCACGCATTTCCCATGAGCAATTTCACAAAGTTTGGTCCTTTGCTCTTATTCCTTTATTTTTAATGCATTTAGCACTGTGGCATATAATAGTTGTATAATAAAGTGTGCTTGAGTGAATGAGTATACAAGGCTAAATGTAAAGCAAAGGTGATTTCTAATCATCTACACAATTGAAGTAATTGAAGTTGTCATTGATAGTTCAATAAATTTAACTATTTTGTGCTTACTCAGTGTTTAGCATTACTTACTATGAACTATCACATTTAATCTCATTTCTCTCTCTCTTTTTAATTATTTTATTTATCAGATAGAGACAGAGAGAAACCCAGAGGGAAGGGTAAGTAGAGAGGGAGGGAGGAAGAGAGAGACACCTGCAGCCCTGCTTCACCACCTGTGAAGCTTTCCTTGCACAGGTGGGGCATCTTTTTTTTTTTTTTTTAAACCCAAGGTTTATAGATGTGGTCTTAGTACCTATATGTAAGAGGGACACTATTAATAAATGAAAACTCTTATTAAGTCTGTAAGTCACAGTTAACACTTTATAAATACCTTTTAAATTGACATAATTGAGAGCTGCTTCCTGCTCACATAGAAAAATTTCAGATTTGGGTCATTTTATACACTTTAATACCTTTTCTCTATGTATCAATGCTTCATAAAGCTCTCCACTTTTTCATTTGTATGATAAAAATGCTTGATCTCAGAAACTATTAAGGGCAAAGATGAACGTGACATTTTCATACAGGAAATAGCCAACTTTCAGTAATGAGTACAGAATGTTGGGAAGTAATTGTGAGGAAGTCTTTCTTCACTTCTCTGTCTCCATTTGTGTAATAAAACCTTTCTGGCAATAGGTAATTCAAAAGATATAAATAATTGTCTTGCCCCCTAACATTTTCACTGTTCACGGTTAAAAAAATGACTTAGTTCATAAATATTAATCTGTAAGGGTGCCAGATAAGGTTTTCCCCCACTAGGTCTAGGAAAAACAAGAACAAAAGAAAATCTGTGGATTTTTTATTTTATCTAAAATTATTTTCCTTCTAAGTTTATAAAGGGATGATTATTAATGGTCAACTCTGGCCTTTTTCTTATTTTAATGTTTTCTTTTTTTGGTTCTCAAAATAAGAAAGAAAGCTAGATTTAACTTGCCCAAAATTTTGCAGTTCTTTGAAATCCCAAAATACAGGACCCACTGCTAGAACTGGGAGGTGGGAGGGCCTATGAATTTGGGAAGGAGTATGGGACAGATGCACCAGCAAGGGGAGAAAAACTGCCTTCCTCTACAGTGTAATTGCATGCATATGTGTTCACACTGTGCATGCATGTGCATGTATGTTTAGAGCTACTACTATTTAAAAAGAGAGAGAGAAAAATCTTGTGTGAAATGCAGATGTGAACATTTTCAAATCAATTGAAAATTCTAAACCCACTTAGCTACATGTGGATCTTCAGACAGGTACAAAACCAACACGTCTCAAAATTTAGCATGTGTCTTCATTTAAAATAAAGATTACAGTATGTTGAGCCTGGGATTCTGCATTTCTCACAAATGCAAATAATGTCCATGCTTACTGTTCTCAGAACATATTCTGAGTAATTTGCAGTGACTCTTTGGCCAACTGCAGGAGGTGGGGGTATGAAGGGGATGAAAGTGATGGAATTTTCTAAAGGTCAGACAAATTAACCATAAGGTGTTTATTGGATGGCCACATGATTCTACTACTACTGAAGATGAAAATTTTTCTTGTCAATCCTGAAAATCACTAAGTCACTACAGGGCTGTTCATCTCAAAATATCTTGCATTAAAGTAGCTCACTTGAATAGTGTGTAGCTGTGCCATATGTATGACTTAGGTTTGAGTCTAGCCCTCTTCCTCAAATTGGAAGAAGCTTAGGTGTTGGGTTTCTTTCACTCTCTCTGCCTCTCTATCTATATATATTAAAACATAAGCACTCTGGTAAGATAATTCGGTTGACAGTGTTCCTGCTTTGTCATGCACAAAACCTAGGTTCAAGTCTGACCACCCTACCACATGGAAGGAATCTTTTGTACTGTGGTATCTTTTCTCTGTCACTCACTTTCTATATGAAAAAATTTATCCTACAGATGAAAAGTCCCAGTAATAACAACATATTTATTATGTACAAGCATATATACAGTGGTTCTCTGAATTGCCATAGATCATTGCACTGTGGTCAGAACACTGCCTTGAACCATATCGTCATTTGAATCCCAGCTATACCAGTTATGAGTTCTAATCCTTGCTTTGAACCCTCATGGAGATCTCTCATCCATGGTGCATAATAACTGTAATTACTTCATAGCATTTCTACATAAGGTGCATAAATAAAGTACTGCCAGAGCCTGACTTAGTGATCCTACAAACGAGAGACAAGGAAAATGACCATAAATGCAAGAGAATTAGTAAAATCATTTACTTTGGGGCCAAAAAGCATAATCCCAGGAGGCATCTGTAGGGTGGCTTGGATTTCCCAGTTTAAAAAGACAGCTCTTAACATTGATCAGGATGAGCTTACACATCAATTATAATTTTTCTCCTTATAAAAATACAATCAGTCATCTCTTCATTCAATAAGCCAAGAAACAAACATTTCCTGAGATCCCACTTGGCTTCTACACTAATTTTCCACACTCTTGAGTGCTATTTAATAAGCATAAACTTAATATAAATGTATTTTTACTACATTCTCCTTGGTGCAAAATTATATTATTACTATTATTATTATTATTATTGTATTATTCTGCTAGTTCTATTAGACTACTGGAGTTACATAGCATAAAATAAAGCCTCAGTTTTTTTTATGTTTTTTTTCTTTAATCAATAGTGTAATCATATTGGGTTAGATGAATGAGCAGGTTGATTCTGTTGCATTTAAATCTTTGGGTCTATTTTTTCTGGCTATTGCTTCAGAGGAAATAAAAGTATTCAGTAATCTGTCATTGGTGTTAATGGTGAAACTCATACAGTGCTTTCAGATTAGAGTAAAAAGAGCACAGGATTTAAACCACAGCTTCTGGACTGGACGGACAATTTACCGGATAGGGGGCATATTTTATCAATTGCCTAGTTCAAGTCTGAATCCTGATAACACACTGGAGGTGCTCTGGCTCCAGAGAAAACTTTGATACTATGCTTTCTCTACTTCTCTCTAGTTCTTTCTCGGTCTCTCTGTGTGAATAGAAAAGCAACAGAAAAGGCAAAGATGAAATCATGCATGTGTGAGGGTCCACCTGTGCAAAACAAACAAGTGTAGCTTCTTCTGGTATATGGTTAACATGTACCGCCCACAGTCTGTACACCTATTATGGTCCTTTTTTTCTCAATATATTTATTTATCTTTAAAATTCTATATACTTAGAGAGAGGGATAAGAGAAGAGGAAAAACATGTGAGGAGAGAGAAAAACACTATCCCACCATCATGAAGTTCAAATTGATGCTATTCATGGTGCTCCCATGAAGTGTTTGTGATTGAAACCAAGACATGCACTCTACCTGGGAAGGTATCTTCCAGCCCCTCTGTCCAGTATCTTAAAATGCAAAAGAGGATTTTACACAGTAGGTTTCAACCTACACAGTAGGTTTCCAAGCTGAATCGGTGTATTCGCCTAAGAAACACAGGTGGCCCTAAAAATAAAAGCTGTTTGAGTAAAATGTATTTAATATGATATTCACTTTTCACTTTATTGGTATTATTTGTATTTCTTCTCAAATGGCCAGATTTGATTAAGTTGTAAATGTGGCTGTTTTACTGTGGCTAAGTAAGTCTTACAAAGATTATGTAATATGAAATATGTGCAACTTTACCAAATAAAATATTTTTTATCTAGAGATAAAAATAATTCTATTTTAAGTTAACAGTTGGTTGGAAATGAAGACTAATAAAATTTTAAGGGTATCAATTAGTGGCAATTTGGGGGAACTTTTAGCTCTTCAGGTTTGACACTCCTAAAATATGTTTGAGGTCTTCAATTTATAATGCAATAAACTTGTTTCATTCTATATACCTAACCAGATTGGTGGTTAATTTGCGCTATTTCTGTAATCACTGCAGCAGTAAAGCTGTCATTTTTCCTCTTATGGCATGTGTCTCATTTTGTCATAATGTAGCATGTCAGCATTTCATTTTGTTTTGTTTCTAACTTTCTCAACTAAGCTAACCTCCCTCCCAAAGGTTGAAGGTCATATACATATGTAAAATGACCAGAGGAATGTAGAGCTAGCCTGTTCTAACCATTAGACAGGAAAGTCACTTTTTCTGCTCTGAGTTATTAGTGTCGTAGGCATGAATTTCTTTGTCTGCTGTGCTTCCTTTAGAATTATGTGTTTGGACAATAACCTGAGTCCACCTGCATATTAAATGTCAGGCTCAGGCAAAAACTAGTAAAGTCATGGTCCCTGTGGAATACTTAAAATAGACCCACTTTCTTTTTCCAAAATGGAGACCCCAAATCTTCATCTACAATATTCTTGCCCTTAGGTTCATGATTAGTCGACAATTTGTTCTGCTTTATATCTTAATTCTTTTTCAGCCACCAGGTTCCAGATGCTATCATGATGCCAACAAGACTTCCCAGGCAGATGACCCCACCATGTATCCTGGAACTGCATCTCCCCAAACAATGCCCCACTAAAAAAAGAGAGAGACAGATTGGGAGTGTGGATCGACTAGTTCAGCAGAGAAGCATGTTCAGCAGAGAAGCAATTACAGAAGCCAGACCTTCCACCTTCTGCATCCCACAATGATCCTGGGTCCATACTCCCAGAGGGATAAAGAATAGAGAAGCTATCAAGGCAGGGGATTAGATATGGAGTTCTGGGAGTGGGAATTGTGTAGAAATGTACCCCTCTTATCATATAATCTTGTCAATATATCCATTTTATAAACAAAAATTTAAAAACAAAACTATGTGTTTGGGTGTGTGTGGGTAGGATTTCAACTATCTAGTCAAAAGGGAAAATGTTTATAGTACATATTTTTTCTCCATTCTTCCATGTTAAGTAATGTGGCTAGAAATTAAGACTCTGGAGTCTCTTCCAAAGGGCAGTAGCACATAGCCTATGATAGATGTTGTATAATTTTATTTTATTTTATTTGATCAATACTTGCACTACAAATTCACTGCTCCTGGATGCCATTTTTCTATTTTACTGAATAACACAGAAAGAAATTGAGAAGGGAGGGGAAAAGAGAAAAGAGGAAGAAAGACTGACACCGACAGACCTACTTCACTGCAAGTGAACGGCCACCCTTACAGGTGGAGAGCAAGGGTTTGAACCTAAATTCTTGCATAGGTCCATGCACTTTCTACTAAAGGCACTTGATCAGGTGTTCCACTGTCTAGCCCTACTGTTGTATAATTTTCTTTACTGATGAAGGAGAATAGAATCAGTCTCTAGTTGTAGAACGAGGAGAGAATGGAAGGAGGGAATGAGGATGTGGACTCATAGTTGAATCTTTCCCATTTTGTCCCAGAAGGACAAGAGACTCAACAATGGTGATGGTGATCTGCAATCAACAATGGTGAGGATGACTAAATCTATCTCCTCTCAAAGGCCTAAGGTGACATGGAGTCAGCAAAAACAAAAATAAAAAAAAAGAAAGCAAAAATAGTGTCCTTAGAGTTCTCGATCTGGGCCCTCTTGGGGAGTTCTGTGCAGAAGTAATCTTACATGAATGCAAACAATCTGGTATTTTGGGTAATCAACCTACAGGTCTGAAGCCTACCAATGAGATATGCAGAAATAGGCCTACATCAACAAAATATCCTGAAAGTCTGAAATCAGACAGGGTCATCTGGTTGAGAATGTTTCTCTTCTTAGAGTATCCCAGACCCTGGAGTTAAAAACACTATGATTAAATGAGAACAGGTTAAACAGCACACTTGGGTAGTGTGGTGTTTTGCCACATGTGATAGCCAGGTTTGAGCCCGGCTCCCACTGTATTGATATAAACTGGTGCTGTGGTCTCTCTGCTTCTATATCTCTATCTTTAAAGAAAAAAAAAAAGAAGTATGCTATTAGTGCCTTCATGCCTATGACACTAATAACTCAGAGCAGAAAAAGAAACTTTCCTGTCTAATGATTAGAACAAGCTAGCTGTGCGTTCCTCTCGTCAATTTCTATATGCAACTGACATTGTTATAGTTTTTCTATCACTAGGGTTTACTTTAATTTCTCTGGAATTAACTTTTCAGCTGCAGAGAGGGAGAGAGGGAAAGGTAGCAGAGCACTGAAGCTTCTTCCCAGTGCATTGGGGTTTGGTTCAGCAGCAGACGTAAGAAAGGGGCATTCTCCCAGGCTATATATTTTACTGGCCCTCTCATTTTTAAAAGTGAAATAACTAATATCTAACACAGTTGCCTACTTAACCCTTGTGTTGGCATTTTCTTCTCCACAACTCTTCAAATTAATTATTATCTGTTTAGACCCTACTTTGAATTAAAGTTGTGTAACTAAGCTCTGTTTTTGACATTCATTTGGGAAACACTTTAAGTAGAGAGTGTCAATCGCCATTGAAACTGACTAGCTCTTCAGAATCATTTTTAAATTCTCCATCTACTAAGAATATACAGTCCTCCCAAGTTTTCCCTTCTGGTTATCAAGAGGGAAACACTCATCTAGATTGTTAAGCCTTTATAAGTTCACCAAATGCCTCCTCCCACGATTTTATTCAATCAGGGGAATTTTCTTTCTTTTTTTTTTTTTAAAGATTTTATTTATATCTTCATGAGAAAGATAGAAGGAGAGAAAGAACCAGACATCACTCTGGCACATGTGCTGTCGGGGACTGAACCCAGGACCTCATGCTTGAGAGTCCAGTGCTTTATCCACTGCGCCACCTCCTGGACCACAAATTGCTCAGGACAAATGAGCAATTCATTATTGTAGTTACTGCTATGTCCAAGTCATTCCCAAAGAATAAGCCATGAATTAACCATAGGTTTAAGTTCCAGTAACTTACTCAACTATATTCCAATGTTCTTTACTTCTCTTTCAATCCTAGTCTCAGTCTCTGTCTCTCTTTCTCTTTCTATCTCTCTCATCAAAAAGATGAGACATGATGCTCACATCACTTAAGAAAGTCATGCTCAAAACTATAAACTG